>NW_026899556.1:0-85867 GCF_033153095.1 Gastrolobium bilobum
CCAATGCACGGCCAACACCTGTAACCGGAGATAACCGCACAAATACATGATCACCTTCTTCAAATTCAACTGGTCTGTGTCTATTGTCATAATAACTTTTCTGCCAATTCTGTTCCTGTTTAAGTTTTTCTCTTATCATCTCAATCTGTCCTGTAGTTTCTTGCACAAAATCCGGCCCAAATCTCTCTTTATCACCTACCTTAGTTCAACAAGTAGGAGTACGACATCTCCGTCCATACAATGCCTCATACTGTGCCATGCCCAGACTGGAGTGAAAACTATTATTATACGAGAATTCCACCAGTGATAAATACCTATCCCAAGCAGTACCCTGCTCCAATGTGCAAGCTCTCAACATATCCTCAAGTGTCTGTATGGTCCTCTCAATCTGACCATCAGTCTGCGGATGATACGCAGTGCTCAGCCGAAACTGAGTTCCAAAAGCCTGCTGCAAGGCTCCCCAAAAACGAGAAGTAAATTTCGGATCTCGATCACTAACAATGCTAACCGGTATTCCGTGGAGCCTTACAATCTCCTTTACATATAACTTAGCTAGTTTCTTCGTAGAGAAGTCCACTCGCACTGGCAGAAAATGGGCAGACTTCGTAAGTCTGTCCACTATAACCCAAATCGAATCGTGGCCAGCCTGAGTCCGAGGCAACCCAACCACAAAATCCATAGAGATGCTCTCCCATTTCCATTCTGGTATGTCTAACGGCTGAAGTAACCCAGCAGGTGGCACCAGAACACATACTCAGCAACATCCTTCTTCTTCCCAGGCCACCAGAACTTAGCTTTCAGATCTTGATACATTTTTGTGGCACCTGGGTGTACAACATACTGACCCTTATGAGCCTCAGTCATTACCTCCTCTGCTAACTCCTTGGACACAATAATCCTGCCCTGATACAATAATAACCCTTGTTCATTCAAAGATATTCCACTCTGCCCTTTCAAATATTTAACACTGTCATTCCGTACCTGCGTTTCTTTAATTTTCTCATGTAGTTCATTTTCCACTCGTAAACACTCAAATTCATCCATCCTGCCTACAAAGACATCCGTCAATTTCAAATCACAGAATTGTTCAATCACTTCATTATCCCACAACATCAGCTGGGACACACTAACAGACTTCCTACTCAAGGCATCTGCCACCACATTAGCTTTACCCGGATGGTATTTCAGCTCAAAATCATAGTCTTTTAGAAATTCAACACATCTCCGTTGTCTCATATTCAGCTCTTTCTGATCAAACAAATATTTCAAACTCTTGTGATCACTGAACACAGCAAATTTCATCCCATACAGAAAATGCCTCCAGATTTTTAAGGCAAATACAATAGCAGCAAGTTCCAAATCGTGCGTCGGGTAATTCTCTTCACGAGGCTTCAATTGTCTAGAAGCGTAAGCAACCACTCTCCTTTCTTGCATCAACACACACCCCAAACCTTTCTTGGAAGCATCACAATATAGTTCAAACTCACCTTCCGGATCGGGGAGGGTTAACACTGGAGCAGTAGTCAATTTCTCTTTAAGGTCTAGAAAACACCTCTCACATTCCTGGGTCCACACAAAAGGAGTATCCTTTCGTGTCAATCGGGTCAATGGCAGCACCATTGTGGAAAACCCCTCAATAAATCTTCGGTAATATCCAGCAAAACCCAGAAAGCTCCGGATCTCAGTAACAGTTTTTGGTCGTTCCCAATCCAAAACCGCATCAATCTTATTTGGATCTACCGTAACACCTCTATCAGAAATAACATGGCCCAAAAATTGTACCTCAGATAACCAGAATTCACACTTTGACGGCTTCACATACAACTTTTTATCCTTTAATATCTGCAACACAGTCCTCAGATGCTCACTATGCTCCTCCTTGTTCTTAGAATAAATCAAGATATCGTCGATGAACACAATTACAAACTGATCCAAATACGGCTTAAAAGTACGATTCATATAATCCATGAACATCGCCGGGGCATTCGTAAGCCCAAAAGGAATCACCTGATACTCGTAGTGTCCGTATCTAGAACATAATGTCGTTTTAGGCACATCCTCCGGCTTAATCCGAATCTGATTGTATCCGGACCGGAGATCAATCTTAGAGAACACACATGCACCCCTCAACTGATCCAACAAGTCATTAATACAAGACAATGGGTACCTGTTCTTAACTGTAACTTTATTCAATTACCGGTAGTCAGTACACAATCTCATGCTTCCATCCTTCTTTTTCACGAATATAACTGGTGCTCCCCACGGGGACACACTAGGTCTGATAAAATCCTTTGCCGACAACTCCTCTATATGCTTCTTCAACTCAGCACACTCTAGCGGCGACATCCAGTATGGAGCCAAATAAATAGGCCCCACACCAGGCAACAACTCAATCGAGAACTCAATCTCTCTCAGGTGGAAATTCTGGTATCTCATCAGGGAACACATCCACAAACTCATTAACCACCGGAATCGTAGAAATTTCAATCTCCTTACCACCCACCAATCCATCCAAGAAAATATAACCCTGATCCCCAGCCTTCAAGGCTTTAACAGCTTGACACACAGACAAAAAGGGAGACAGAGTAACCGAGGGCTTCTCATGAGACAATATTAACCTCTTGCCGCAACAATCAATCATTGCACAGTTTTGAGACAACCAATCCATGCCCAATATCAAATTAATAGAGGCCAGGGGCAAGATAATCAAATCAATAGTGTAGCCCCTGCCTTCGTAGACAAACCCGACCTCTTTACAAATAAAGGAGGAATCAATAACCTCTCCTGTAGCCGTAGTAATACGCATAGGGGAAATCATCCGTGATACTTTTAACCCCAACCCCTTAGCAACATATTCTGCCAAGAACGAATGCGTAACTCCCGAATCAAACAACACAGACAAATCAATATTTGAGATAAAAATTATACCTTTAACCAGATTAGGTGCCTTCTCAGTTTGCTGAACATTTGTAGTATAGACACGCCCAACCTTAGGAGCAGATGGCAAGGCCTGCAGATTCGCAGCCTGCCCAGTATTACTATGACAATTGTTGGCAAAATGCCCAACCTTACCACACTTAAAGCAAGAATTCGGAGCCACAGTACAAGGGCCCTGATGGAACCTCTTACACTTATCACACCTAGGATTAGAATTCCCGTCATTGAATCCATTCCTCTGACCACCACCCCTCTTGAACTGACTCGGAGGCTGCCTTACCTCTATTATTATTCTGATGGTAGCCACCTTTGTTATTATTACCAGGAGGACCAGATGTCCTTGTAGAACTAGATTTCAGATATCTGTTGTAAACACTTTCAACCCGCTTGCACTGGGTCACTAGATCTGCAAAATTCCTCACAACAGTATTAGACATTCTTTTAGCAATTTTCTCATTCAGACCCCTCTGAAAATTAGCAGACAGAAATTCAGGAGTCAGCAGCACACCCCCATAATTTGCAAACTTCACTAATTCATTGAATTTAGCCACATAAGCATCAACAGTCATGGTACCCTGTACCAATTTCTCAAACTCACCCTGTTTAGCTTCCCGAAGATCCCTGGGAAAATACTCTTCATGAAATAGTCTTTCAAATAAAGCCCAAGTAATTTCTTCTCCCTGAATAGTATAAGGGCGAGATGTATTATACCACTATTCGTGGGCATCTCCCTCGAGCATATAAACAGAATACAGTAATCTCTGGGGATCCTGACACCCCATAACTTGGAATATTTTCTCCATACCCATCAACCAGGTAGTCACAACCTTCGGGTCCCTTGACCCCTGAAATGCTGGTGGTTTATGCTTTCTGAAAGAATGGAGCCTCTACTCATCAGTACCAACAAATACCTGCCCAGCAACCCCAGACGACTGAGCAACAACAAAAGGATCCGCAGAAGGCTCAGAGATATAAGTAGGATCAGTAGTGTGGTGACTAGCCTCACCAGACTGACGACTAGCACCACTCCCCTCTTGCTGAGGTGTAACAGATGGCGTATGGGTATGAGTCTCCATAGTCGTATGTGGAGGAGAATCATCCCTCCTGTTCTGAGCCCTATCCGCCCTCATCTCATTCATGAAGGCATGCATCATATCCTGATTATTTTTCATCAGGGTCTCGGTCATGTTTCTATTTGCAGCAGTCTCTTCCTGCAGAGCATTAAGAACAGCAGTAATAGGATCTGGTGCTGCTAGACGACCTGCACCTCGAGTTCCACTGCGACCTCATGCCCTACTCATGATATATGTACATGTAACAGAAAGGAATGAGCTGATCAGACCCACACTGAGGAATCACATATACATTAATAATAAACAGTTCACAGATAGCTATGCAACACAAAATACAGTTATGCATTATCAGAGTTCCCTAACAAAACTGCTCTGATACCATATATGCATAGGGTAGTATCCTTTGATACCAGTGTCAAATTTAAAGTTTGACACCTCATCTAAGAACCATAAGATCAAAAACGATCAACGACTTTGATTTGTAAGCATGTGACACCATTGATCTTTTTTGATCCAACAACTCTCATATGAGATGTCAAATTTAAAATTTAACATCGTTGCTCGTCCATTCGTTAGGTGATCCCTTGCTCTCACGTTCGAGTGTTTGCTCGTCGTTTAGGCCGGTGAGTGAGATTTCTGCTCATTGCAGTCACCTCCGGGGTTCTTCGCACCTGGATAGTACCAGGACCCTTGTGCCCCGGCCCTTGATCAGAGATCCTTTGACACCTGTGTCAAACTTTAAAATTTGACACCAATCCTAACTGTTAATTTTCACCAATCAACGATTATTAATTAATTATTAATTCCCAATAAATGATAACTATTGATTGGCAGAAATCAACAGTTAAGATTTGGTAATGTTTCTATAGTGAATGCAGATAACTTATCTACATTCACTCCTATAATGACGTCGTTTTGGTTGAAAAAAATAAAAAAATGATAATAAGAAAGTCTATTATTGTAACAGCCCGTTGTGCACCGGTATTGTTAACATTAATTATGATATTAAGCGCAGTTACAATCACAACAACTCACTTGTAAAAATACGAATAAACTTTTTCCGTTATTACGCGAGTATTTAAAACAATAAAAAACGTAATAATTAAAAGTTGTGACCGTAACTGTAGACTCTTTGCGGAATACTTATATAAACTACTCTTCTAACTTATTTTACTTATTAAAACCCACTAAGGGGTTCCCATAAACCCACTTAGCTAATTTCTCAATTTTACGTTTTCTACCTATCCGAACATGGTTCGGTAATTATTTTTCTGCGGACTCACCGCACAAAACCAGACCTTCCTTTCTTGCTATATTTTTTTCTTACTTAATTAAATTTCTAGGAAGCTATTACACGCTTTATTTGGAGCTCGTTTGCTCCAGTTATCACCGTTTGAAGTTGGACAAGCAAAACTGCCAACAACCCCAAAACAGCTCTAAACATCCCTCACTCCATGAATTACTGCAGAAAATTCTCTCATCCAATTGCACTAAAATTTTTACACCACAAACTAGACACCTCAACCTTCAATTTGATATATCATACGCTTAATTTGACTGAAAAACGAAGCGGGAATAAAATTCCCATATTCTGCCAGAAACAGCCCCTGCATAGGAGCGTTCTGGACAGTCCGTGTTCACAGGCTTCTCCAGGACTGCGTTAAACCCAGAATATTCTCATATTTTTACACAATGTAGAGGACATCTCAAGCTTCAAAATGGAGTATGGCACGTCCCTATCAAACCTCTATGGAGGGAGATATGCTCTCCCAAATAGTGAATAATGAATAGCTTAGGTGGATAAGTGGACTTAAGTGGGGTGGGTCCCACGCCACCTCACGCGATTTAAAATTCATCTGAATTTCTCTAAAAGTCTGTGAATTCACAACCTATTTAGAACTCTAATTTTTAACATTAACTATTTTCCTTTAATTATACTTGATCAGATGAATTCAGAGTTTTCTGGTCGTTCGGAGAAAACACTGTTTTAAGATGTTGCGCGCACTGTTGGCACGCTTCCCCAAACTAACTTAATTCCATCAAATTTTATCAAAAATCATATTTCCAAGTTCTATAAACCATTTATAACTCATATTTGAAACCTAGAGCTCAAAACTCAATCAGCACGTTTTACGGTGCAATCGTACCGCGATATTTTCCCCCGATAAAAACATTATTCACTGATTTTTCTAAAACTTGCCTATCCACTCAATTTTTCGTTCTGAATCAATTTTCAGAGTTCTTTTTATCATCCGAGACCTTATACTCAATTTCCTTCCTAGGGTTGTGTGCTTGGTTAATTTACCGTTTTGCCCTTTCTTTGTATTTTGGCCTAATTTTCAGAATTTTCACTAATCCTTCCTTTTAATTCTCATTTAATATATTAATATCTAATTTAGAATTGTGAGGTGTTATAATTATAATCTTGAAATAAATTATAATTACAAAAATACCTTGATTTCCGCCCCAATATGTAAATAACTTATTTACATTAACTATAAAAAACGAAATATATATATATATATGTATATAGGATTAAAGTTGTGAAACCAATGCGCTTAAAAATGAAGAGATCATTTATACAAGAGTTTTGATGATAACAAACAAGCATAGAAGCGACATCAAAGATAATACAACTCGCAACAATCAAAAGTCCAAGGAAGCAATTCAAACAAGACAACAAGAGCAAATCATTCAACACACCAGATCAAGATTGAACATGCTCTTGAGAGCCTAGATCTAATGTAAAGGTAATTGATTAATGTTGCATAAATGAGCTCAAAGGATATTTAACTCTATGCATGCATTATTCATGTCATCAATCACTTGAAAGCTTTAATTATTATGAAAAAGACCCTTGACATATTTCGTAACCTCAAAACATGTTTTGCAAGTCAAGGAAATACATTAAAAGTGATTAGAGACGAAAAGGAATGCATTACAACTCATAAAACTGCATTATAGAGGTTATGTCAAGAAAGTATTCGAATACTTTCTTGATGGTATTCGAATACTTGTGATGAGAACAAAGTATTCGAATACCTTAAGGGTGTGTTAGGTACAAGTATTTCAAAAGGATTACTGGTAAATCTTCTTTTGTAAACCCAATTACCATGTTTGGTAGAAGGAACAAAAACCAGTTCCCGAATATCCAAGGATTACCGGTAATTCGATTTATAAAGAAAAATCACTATTTAGATTACCAAAAATAATTGTATTCAAAAAAATAAAAAGATTACCAAAAATAATATGGTAATTTAGAATACCAAGTAAAGGGAAAGCACAGCAATAATTTTTGAGACAAAAATACCCCAACACACATAAAAACCTAGACCCAATCTATCAATTACAAAAGTAAAAATAGTTTGGGGTTATTTTTGTAAAATAACCTCATATTCCAAGTCATATTTCGTTCAAAACCAAACATGGAATCAGTAATTTTTATCCAATATTCCCGGTAATATTTTGGCGAACCAAACACATTTTTCGTAAGATTCCAAGTAAACTCAATTTCTATTGTATTCCCATTAATCGTGATTCCCGGATACCAAAAAATTTCTCTTGTACCAAACACACCCTAAGAAAAGTATTCGAATACCAGATAGATGAAGTATTCAAATACTTCACGAAAAGTATTCGAATACTTACTGGACAGTAAGTAGTGTAACAGCTATAAACGGCTAGTTTCGTCCCAACACCTATATAAACTCATATATTACGAACCAGCAAGCTAAGTTTTACTATTCCATTGATTTTGCAATCATTCTTGATCATTCTCATTGATTTAAAATCATTCATTGCTTGTTCTTTCTCATTTTGATCATAAAACTCCTTTGAGCTCTATTCTTGTGTCATTGATCAATACCCATTAGCTTCAACTTGTATAATCTGTACTTTAAGAGTACAAATCCATTTCTAAACACTCTCATTCTGTTTATTTGAGTTGAGGGTAGTGAAACCATAGTGTAAAGGTTGCTCATAGCCGAAGAAAGTGAGTGGAAGTGTAAGGGTTTCAAGAACCAAAAGTCTTGAAGGTTGTAGTGGTTTATCAAGCACCCTTGAAGCTTGATCATTAGTGGAAAGTTGAACGAGCGGCTTCAATCTGGACGTAGGTCACGGTGGTGGTGACCGGACTAGGATATATAGTGTTTGCAATCTCTCTAACCCTTTATCTCATTACATTAGCATTATTTGAATACTTGAGCTTATTTAGATTCACACTTTGCATATTATTTGCTTGTATTGATTTATATTCTCTTAGCCTTACTTGTGTATAAATCATATTAATTCAAGAAAATCTCTTTCAAGAAAGAAAGTGAGGCATCTTGCGAAAATATTTTTAAAACTCAATTCATCCCCCTCTTGAGTTTGAGGCCACTTGTCCAACAAGTGGTATCAGAGCTTGGACTCTTGTATAAAGAGCTTAACCACTTCAAGAGTAAAGATGGCCTCTTTGAACAATGATATGCCTATCGAGGGAACTTCCACCACAAGACTTCTTTAATGGCACCGATTATGCTTATTGGAAAAGTAGAATGCAAATTTTTCTTGAGTCAATTGATTTAAGAGTTTGGAACACTGTTGTTGAGGGATATCAAGGTCCCACTAAAAAGGATGAAAGCAACAACGATGTTCCAAAGAAAGTAAAGGAATTTTCCGAAGAAGAAATTAAAGAAGCAAATTAGAATGCTAAGGCTAGAAATTTGATTACCAATGCTATAGGTAGAGATTAATATTTTCGTGTAGCTTCTTGCAAAACCGCAAAAGAAATGTGGGATGTGCTTGAAGTAACACATGAAGGAACTAGTGAAGTTAAAATCTCTAAAGTTCTTGGATTAACTAGAGAATTTGAATTATTTGAAAGGAATTATGGTGAAACTATCCAAAACATGCAAAAGAGATTTACTCATATTATTACTCATTTGGATGCATTAGGAGCTTCATACAATAATTTTCAATTGGTAACTAAAGTTTTGAGAAGCTTGAATAGGGAATGGCAACCCAAGGTGACGACTATTTGTGAATCAAAAGACTTGAAGAATATGTCCATTGCTACACTCTTTGGGAAGCTCCAAGAGCATGGGTTAGATTTGGCAAGACTGACTTTGAAGGAGCAAGCCAAGAAGAAAACCAAAGGATTAGCTTTGCAAGCCACTAGCTCCAAATCTCAAGTGGAGGAAGAAAAAGAAAAAGAGCTCTCCGATGATGAATTAGATGAAGATGAAATGAGCTTCTTCGTAAAAAAATATGGAAAATTCTTCAAGAAAAAGAATTTTCAAAGAAGACCTCCAATTCCTCCAAGGAGAAGATTCAAGGATGAAGGAGCTTCTCAACCTCCTCATACATGTTATGAATGTGGAAAAATCGGACACTTTAAAGCCGATTGCCCTAAGCTTCAAAAGAAAGAAAAGAGTGACAAGAATCAATTCAAGGATAAGAAAAACTATGAAAAGAAGGCCTATGTGGCTTGGGATGAAGATTCAAGCTCCTCCGATGATTCAAGTAATGAAGAAGCAAATGTATGCTTCTTGCAAGATTCTAAAGCCTCAAATGAGATAAGTAAAGGAATGCAACATATGTGTTTCATGACAATAGAAAATGGCAATGAGTCGGAATCTGAGGTAAACTCTACTTGCTCTACTATATCTCCTTCATATGATGAATTGCAAAATTTATTTGATGAATTACATAGTGAATCTCTAGAGCATGTTAAATCTCTTAGAGAAATGAGAAAGACCATTGTCTCCTTAGAAAAACAAATTGCATGCTTAAACAAAGAAGTAAAAGAGTTAAAAGATGAAAATGAAACACTTAAATTGATTGATGCTAGTGCAAATTGCATTAAATGTTTATCTTCAAATGATCATGCATCATCATCATCATGTACTTCATGTGAAAAGCTAAAAAGTGAAATTGATGATTTAAACAATGTGCTAAGCAAGTTTACATGTGGTAGAGATAACTTAAATGTATTGCTTGGAAAACAAAGATGTATGTTTAACAAATCCGGCTTAGGATTCGACACTAACATACAAGAAAAATCCTATAACAACTTTTTCATATCACCATCTTACATGACTAGTAGTCCTTTCATTAAATTCTATCATTGTGGTGGAAAAGGACATAGTGCATCGACATGTAAGATTAGAAAGAATGGAATTAGTGGTCAAAAGAAAGTGTGGGTCTCTAAGGGAACTAGACCCATGACTAACACACAAGGACCCAAACAAATTTGGGTACTAAAGATTAAATGTTAAATTTGTTTTGTAGGTGTGCTTGAAGAGTGTCTCATCTAAATGGGTATTGGATAGTGGTTGCTCAAGACATATGACGGGAGACATTACCAAATTCCTCTCAATTACAAGAAAGGAACATGGACATGTATCTTATGGAGATAATAACAAAGAAAAAATTCTTGGCATTGAGAAAGTTGGCAACTCCTCATCAACTTGTATAGAAAATGTTTTACTTGTTGATGGTCTTAGACATGACTTGCTTAGTATTAGTCAATTATGTGACAAAGATTTTAAAGTTGTTTTTGATTCTAAATGTTGCAAAATTGAAAGTCTAAATGATGGGCAAGTTAAGTTTAAAGGCTATAGAGTTGATAATATCTATATGATTGATCTAGATGGTATGCCTTCAAATGACGATAGTTGCTTGGTTAGTAAGGAAAATGATTCATGGTTATGGCATAAACGAATTGCACACATTGACATGAGTCACTTAAATAAGTTGATCTCTAAAGACTTAAATATGTTGATTACTCGAGCTTATTTAGATTTACACTTTGCATATTATTTGCTTGTATTGATTTATATTCTCTTAGCCTTACTTGTGTATAAATCATATTAATTCAAGAAAATCTCTTTCAAGAAAGAAAGTGAGGCATCTTGCGAAAATATTTTTAAAACTCAATTCACCCCCCCTCTTGAGTTTGAGGCCACTTGTCCAACAAAAGTTACTTTAGACAAATTTGTCTAATGTTCACTGAAACGACGTAGTTTTTGGGTTGAAAGATTAAAAAATTAGAATGATAAAGACTATTATAACCCTGAAATAAATTAAAATTACAAACATACTATGATTTTCGCCCCAAAACTATGCTGTTTCGATGAACATTAGACAAATTTATCTAAAGTAACTTAAAAAAATGAATCTCACACACACACACACACACACACACACATATATGTAAGACCACATACATATTCAATGATCATTGTCTGCAATTTGTATATGTATATGATCTCAGTTGGAGACAACAATACATGTGCTCTGTTTTTGTAAGAATTTGCTCTATTTTTCCCCCTTACATAATCATTTGCTTAGTCAATCTTTTTTTATTGTTTGTTGGAACTATTTAACATTGGTTTGGTTTACTCATTTGAATAAACCTGTTTTTGAATTGTGTTGATATTAATCTCATTTTAAATTGTTTTAATTATTGTCTAGTTTTAATTTTATCATAGTAAATGGGGGATTCACAACAAGAAAATAAGAAAGGAAAGGGTAAAGAGAAAGAGGGAATTTTAATACGTGGAGAGCTATTGCTTAGTAATTTTGAATGTTTGTTAAAAATTATATTATATTTTACTAATTGAAAAAATTATATTAGGTTTTACTTTTTTTATTAATATTATTGTATTTCTTTGTTATTTTAATTTTGGATGTTTGTTAATTTTTTTTTAAATTTTTTATAAATTCATATTGTCTTTTAAAATTTTATAAATTCTATTAAAATCCTTTAAAATTCAATCTTACGAAATCTTGATTGTAAAAAATATTTTTTAATTTTTTTAAAGTCCCTTTAAAAAATTTTTATCTCAAAAAAATCTTTTAAAATCCTAATCCAATACTTCCTCTTAATTTTTTCTTTTCCTCTCTCGTGTCTTGTTGCATAGGATTCATCATCCTCACTCACTTTTCTTCTATTTACTCTTCTTTTTATTTTCTATAATATTTTTTTGATCAAAGAAATAAGGTTAATATTTATGAGGAAGCTTATACTTACAACCTATTTTTATTTACAATTTTTTACAATCATATCTTAACCATTGATTTTCGTCAATCAACGGTTATAATTTTTTCAAATTATACTCATTAATTAATTATTAATTCGCAATAAATATTGTAAACAAAAATAGGTTATAAGTATAACCTTTCTCAATCTTTATACCGTAAACGTCTATAAGAGCTTTGTAAAGTTTGTATGATGATTATTGTGCAATCTGGAAGCATTGTACAACAAAAAGTTAAATTATTATCTACTTCCAACAAAAAATTTATAATATGATTGCCTGAGATATGAAGTAATCCAAATTTTCATAAGAGCTGTTGTACAACAATAACCCATGTAATAAAAATATATTATGTATATTACCCAACACTTTTACTTACTCCATTTTTCAATCCACTCATTTCTTCCTTCGGGTTGGATCTAAATCCTGCAATAGTTTTTTTGATAAGTACTTGGAAGTAATGAGGTTGTTTATATCTTGTCTAGGACATGTGTGGATGGGTTTCCATGTTTTAATTTGAAAAGTGCTCTCTCCACCAACCACCGATGCATGTACTAAGAATGGACACTCTTTGGAAACCTTACAAAGTGCTCTTACTCTGCTTCTTTCATTTTTCACACATGTATATTCAAACCCACGAGAAATAGACCACTCCTTCAATGCATCTCAAAATTTGTAAACATCACCAAACTTCATTACATGTGCCAATTCAATCTTACCCCATCGGTGTCTTCATTTATAATTTCATTCATTTTGTCCTCAACCAATGCCTCACCATCAAATATATCATCTCCAAAGTCAGCTCCATCATCGTTTTCAAACTCAACACCATCATCATCTTCAAACTATGTATCATTAAAAAGAAAAATTAAACCCAAAATATAACTAACATATAAAATATGAATGAGATATAAGGGATGATGGGAGTTGAATACCATGGATAAAACCCCTTCATCCGTAGGAGGTGATGATGGAAGACCAACATCATATTCATCCATTGCAACCTGTAAAAAATGAGTGAATACCACACCAAAAAATAAGATAAAATGAGTGAATAGTTCAAAAAAACATACAACCATATATATATATATATATATATATATATATATATATATACGAGCTTATCGTTTCTCAAGCTGCTTGAGATAATTCGGCTACTAAATCATAACCGTACAAAGATGGATCAATGGTGATAAAGGATGAGAGAGAAAAAGAAAATCATAACCATTTAAAGGTGAATCAATTAATATAAGGAAATAAATAAACAAAACGACATAGTTTTGGGAAGACCGAAGATAAACTTATCTTAAATTGCCGTAGAAATATTTTTTCCCTATATATATATAGGCTTTAATGTTTCTACAATGAATGTAGATAAGTTATCTACATTCGCTTCCAAAATGACGTCATTTTGGGTTTAAAATTGAAAAATTATAACGAAAAAGAGTATTATAAACCTAAAATACATTATAATTACAAAAATAATATGATTTCCGCCTCAAAACGACGTTGTTTTGATCTCAATGTAGATAAGTTATCTACATTGAATGTAGAAAAGCGAACCCATATATATATATCAGAAAAATATTTCTGCAATTACTGCAGATAAGTTATCTGCATTTACTCCCAAAAGGACGTCATTTTGGTGTTAAAATATTAATAAACTATAATTATAAAGACTATTATAACCCTGAAATAAATTAAAATTACAAAAATACCTTGATTTTCGCCCCAAAACGACGTCGTTTTGGGGCGAAAATCAAGGTATTTTTGTAATTTTAATTTATTTCAAGGTTATTATAATCTTTATAATTATAATAATTTTATCATTCAATCCCAAAACGACATAGTTTTGAAAGTAAATGCAGATAACTTATCTGCATTAATTGCAGAAATATTTTTCTATATATAACATTGATCGCATTGTGATATGAAACTTCATTTTATTCTTTGTTATAGAGGGAGAATACAAATCACTCAAATACAACCAAATAGAATGGAGATTTACCAGTCCAAATCTTTGAGTGTTGTGTGTTTCTTTCATAACTCGAATTATATAAGCATCTACAGGCTAATCAAAAGCAAGGGCGGTGGAGCGTTAGAACGATTGGGGCTCCACTCCTCAATGACTATCTCTTGCCAGCAGTAAGGTCCAGTGCTGGCATTTGCAACTCGTTAACCATTTATCATTTGCGTCTCGATTTACGTGTTTGTAATACACTTTCATTTGAATTGTTGATTGGAGTCAGTTATTGTCTTTTACACACACACACACACACACACATATATGGGCTTATAGTTTCTCAAGCTGCTTGAGATAATCCGGGTACTAAATCATAACCGTACAAAGATGGATCAATTGTGATAAAGGAAGAGAGATAAAAAGGGAATCATAACCATTCAAAGGTGAATCAATTAATATAAGGAAATAAATAAACAAAACGGCGTAGTTTTAGGACGACCGGAGATAAACTAATCTCAAGTTGTCGGAGAAATGTTTTTTCCCTATATATATATACAGAAAAATGTTTCTGTAGTTACTGCAGATAAGTTATCTGCATTTACACCCAAAGCGACGTCGTTTTGGGATTGAAAGATTAAAAATTTATAATTATAAAGACTATAATAACCCCGAAATAAATTAAAATTACAAAAACACCATAATTTTTGCCCCAAAACGATGTTGTATTGGGCTTACTTATAACACCTCACATTTCTAAAACATATATTAATATATTAAATATGAATAAAATGATAGGATTAGTGAAAATCCTGAAATTAAGGTCAAAATTCAAAAGAAGGGTAAAACCGTAATTAGCCAAACACGTAATCCTTGACAGTAAAATTGAGTGGGAGGTCTCAAATGAGAAAACTAACGCTGGAAATAGATTCAGAACAAAATATTGAGTGGTTAGGCAAGTTTCTGAAAATTCGGTGAATAGTGTTTTTACCTGGTAAAAATACCGCGGTACAGTTGCACCGTAAAATGTGTCGAATGAATTTTGAGCTATAAGTTTGAATATAAGTTATAAATGGTACATAGGACTAGGAAATATGATTTCTGGTGAAAATTGATGGAAATTAGTGTGTTTGAGGAAGCGTGCCCACGGCGCGCATAACAGCTAAAAACTGCAATTTCTTCGAACGACCGGAAAACTCCGGATTCATCTGATCAAGGGAAATTAAAGGACAATGGTTTATGTTAAAATTAGAGTTTCTAATTAGTTTATGAAATTACAATCGTTTAGCGGAAAAGGAGGGAGATTCGAATTAGTTTGAAATCGAATGAGGTGGCGGTGGGGCCCACCTCACTTAAGTGGACCTTGCCACTTGGACCACACCACCAACCAGCTCCTTCTCTCTCCTCCCTCCTTCAAGAAACTCGCGCCCTACTCCATGGAAGGGAGATTTTTCTTCCAAATCTTCTCCCCCTCCTAACTTCCTCCATACTCACTCAAATCCAACAAAGTTTGTCACCAAAGTTGTTGGAAATCATCATCCAAACACATCCCACTGATTAGTTTTCCTTGAAGCTCACTCATTTGGGAGAAAAGACGCAAAATCATCCGTGCCCCTTGGAGGAAATTTGAGGTTTTTGGAGTTGTGTATTCAAGCCATTGCTTGGGGATCACTTGGAGGGGTTCTAGGCCAAGTTTGTGAGTATATTTCAACACATTTCATGGATGATTCGTGAACTTTAAATTTGAAAACCTAGAGCATGAGTTGTTTGATTGATGTAGTTAGAGAGCTCAAATTGAAATTGTGTATTAGACAATTGTGGCTTAGAATGATGTTTTAGAGCGATTGGTGTCATAAAAATTATTGATGAAAATTGAGTTTTAACTTAGTAAATTTTTGGTTGTGGTTCATGACTTTGTGAAGTTGATGTGTTGTAGGATTGTGTAATTGAATTGTTGAGTGTTTGTATGAGTTAATAGTAGGATTGTATGATGTGTGGAGTTGTTGAACTGAGTTGAATACCCCTTGGATGTTGTGAAATTATGTGATGGATGTGTTGTGTTGTTAAATGGTATTTAGAGGTGTTGTGTGATGAGTGGATGCATGGAAAATTAAAGGAAAAAATACTTGGATTGTATTAGAGCGTACATTGGACCTATAAGGAAATAAATGGGAAAAATGATGTTGTGATGGTGTAGGATGGAAAGTGGGACCTAAAATGGTGTTGTCGTAGTCTTGGGATGCTAAAGAAAAATATTTTGTGATTTAAGCCTATAATGGCCGAACCAAGCATAAGTGGGGGAGGGATTTTGGTGCTTTGTAATCTTGGTTGGTTGCACCTTGTATTGATGATCCTTGTGTGATCATTGTAAGTTGCCTCCCGCGAAATTGAACTCGGAACCGTGAGCTTGGTGGGTTGCCTTTGGTCCCGGACCAAAGGGATTTTGGTGAGTGGTCTTGAACCTATGCATGTGTTCCTTTATAATCATGTATACGCATTGGTGAATGGAAATTGAATTGGGGAATGTCCTATGTGTAGGCATTTCTATTTGTACCAAGCTCGGGAACATATTGAATTGGAGCTGTAAGAAAGAGATTATTCAGGTAATCCCTTGGTACTAGGGTTTGATCCTCGTGTGTGCTCCACCATGTCCGTTGAGGGTAGTGGTTGGAGGTGTATGTTAGTAATGTAGTATAACATGTTCATGCATTGTTGTATGTTTAGTGGTACATAGGATGTACCGAGTCTCTGGCCAGTAGACAGTTGCCTTCGGGCGTTACGGACTTCCACTGGATAGGTCTCCATGAGGGAGTTCCAGTTGACCTGGGGTCATGGTGTGTCATCCGTAGAGGAGCACACAAGGAAGTCTCAGGTGGATATGGAAGGAGGGTGCCTTGGTTGATGTTCTGGGAACACTCCTTGGTTTGAAACCCGTAGGCTATATGTCGAGGCCAATAGGCCGGACGTTGCGTGGCTTAGGCATTGACCATTCCAGCTTCGTCGTATTTTGCTCCCTATGTTTCCATACTTCACTAAATCTCTTGCTTTATCCCGTTTTAAATGTTGTATTATGTTATTGATATGCATCGAAGTGAGCCATTGGGTGGAGTATTCTCCAGAACCTCTGGGTTACTGAGATATATCCGTATATCTCATCCCGCTTTGGGGACTTTATTTCAAGTAGTGTCAGTGGTGTTGGAGCGGCGGGCAAGAGGCCCGTAGGATGAGCTTGGACATAGAGCCATTCTGCATTTCGCGGCCATTGGGCTTAGGCTAGACTTAGGGCATGATCACTGTATGTAGAGTTAGTATTATGTATTGTATCATCGATGTTCATGCCATATTTTGTCTAAGTTTAGCTTATGTTTACCACATTTTATTTTGGAGGATTTATGTTGTATATTGATGTTGTTTCTTTAAGGTTGTTGTAATATTGTAAGGAAGCATTGTAGATTGTATTCTCGAGACCTTGTGTAATATTGGAGCATGTATATGATGAAAGGGCAATAGGCCTATTCTAGGATTTGATTTATGTTTTATGTCAAGTAATTGCATGCAAAGGAATTAATATGATTGAAATGGTTTAAGGTTTTATAATGAAAGTATTGAATTGTAAAGTAAGCCAAATGATATAAATTGTGAAGGGTTGTAAGAGCACCAAGGCATTGTTGGTCCTCGAGTGCCACCCATGTTTATTAGGTACAAATTGAGGATAGATAACACACCTTCTGTAACACCTCGTTCTAGAACCGGTTTGTTAACATTGCATTATGATATTAAGCGCAGTTACAATCACATTGGTTCAATTAGAAATTCGGATAAATTTTCTTTTTGAACAAAGCCAAATTTAAAATACCCAATTGCGTGATCATAACCATATGTCGTTGCGGAATAAAATAAACTAAGCTTAACATCATATTCTTATTCTATTAGATCGCACGTTGTTGAGTGTCTTTATCTATTTTATTATTAAATGAATTTTTTACTTCCTCTATGGTTCTTATCTACTAGTATATTGTAGATCTCTTGGATAGCTACGCCTGGGTTCAAACCGCGCTCAAATCGGAGTACCGTAGCTCAAGTTATTCAGTTTTTACTAAATCATGTTTGTGTTGATTTCGGGCAGAGCGTTTTGGCGCCCGACTGAACGTTTAAACGCCCATAGGCAGAAAATTTGGCCTTCTCCAGGTCTTCAGAGCGTTTTGGCACTCAATTTGAGCGTTAAAACACCCACTTTAGTGTTTTAGCATCCACTTGTGCGTTAAAACGCCCAAGGGCAGAGACCTTTCCTCCATTTTGCGAACCCTTCGCGTTTTAGCGCCCTTCCCAGCGCTAAAACGCTCTCCAGCAGGGCCAAACATGCCCTCCTCTGTTTTTATATAACTACATGGGGAAAACTCCTTCCTCTTTCACAATTCCCCTAACACCTAATTGATCATATATCTATCCAACATATCATTTATCAAAGTTTAACATAAAAGCTATTCAATTGTACAAGAACTCATGAAATTATATAATTTCCCATAGTCTCAATGACATATCCATAAGGTACTCAAAATACATATCCATGATAACTCAATTACAACTCAAGTTTCACCATGCTTTTCCACAAATATATTCATCTTGACATAAGTGCATGCATAATCAAAATACTAGCTAGAGCCTCCATCAAATGATACAAGTATGCAAGCATGTCAAAATATTCAAAATGTAAGCGAAAGTATGCATCACTGCTCGGGCCTCCTGCCTTGAGGTTCCTCTCTTGTACTATCTATGGATCCTAAAAATAAATCCCACAAGGGGTGAGAGACAATCTCAGTAAACTCAATGGCTTTGGAGACCCCTCCAACCCTGAGCTCACTTACATGTTATACAGGCATCAAAATGGCATATAGCATACAACACATAACGATTCTACTGGCCAAAGAACCATCCAGTCAAGCATAAGCGCAAGACCAACCAATCCAGTCTAGCATAAGCGCAAGACCAACCAATCCAGTCAAGCATAAGTGCAAGACCAACCAATCCAGTCAAGCATAAGCACAAGACCATCCAATCCAGTCAAGCATAAGCACGAGACGAACTACTCCAGTTAAGCATAAGCGCAAGACCAACCCCAATACAAGAACATGCATATACACCCAATTTCACACCAATGTACACACATGCTATACAAGCCACAACTACCCACATGGGTGTGGCGGAACAACAAGGGACAAAGTCCCCAAAATCCAAGAGTTTACTTTTCAAGCTTTCCTTTAGCTTTTCTTGGCTCAATCCTCACGATATCAACAATCCATAATAATCCAACCTATACACAAGTTGGGTTTGCATCATCAATTATATACAATTCATGACTATTACTTCAAAATCAATAGCTATTCATTAATTTCCACACACTTAAGGCTTAGGAACTTACCACAATCCTTGAAGTTTTAAGAATGCCCAACCCCTTCCTTCCACAACAATGTTCCTACAAGGTAACTTCACAATCCAACCATCAATGACACTATATTAATGTGAAATTTCGAAATCCATACATTGGCCCCAAAAATCCCTAATTTTTATGAAACCCTAATCTCCATCATCATGAAAATTAATCAAAACCCCACAAAGAGTTCATGGCTTACCTCCAAACACTCAACCCAAATGGTATATGAAACCCAAGCTCCATGAATGGAGGATTCCTCCAATTTTCCAGCCCTAGGAAGTGGCGACCCAACAAGAGAGGAAGAAGATTCTTCTTGGTTGCTCTAATGGTGGTAATAAGATGAGTGAGGTAGGGATGGGTTATGGTTTCTTGTTTCTGAACATTAATCAAGAGGAAGAGATTATGCAAGCTTTATTTCCTCCCTCCATTCATGAAAACGTCAAGGAGCTTGAAAGAAAAGGGGAATGAGAGGCGTGAGGGAGGTAGAGAATAAAGAGGGAGTGATTTGGTATATTTTTAAAATATCTAAAGTGTGATTTTACTCCTTTGCCCTCTGGTTCATTATTTATTTACACAATCAAATCTCAACAATCAAGTTAGGCCTTGTTTTTGATTTAGTTAGTCTTTTAGGCCCATGACATATTTATTTAGTTTATTTTGGGCCTTACTCACTTTGCACCAATGAGCATTAACTCCTCACTCTTATTAATTACACTTTTACATGCAAGTAATTAAGTTTATAATTAGGCTTTCTACCGAATCTAACCTTCTAATTATGCATTAATCCCCCTATTAGTGTAATTTAATTATGAGGGGTATTATACCTTCATAGGTGGGATTTATTGGAAAAACAAAGGAAACTCTGGCGAAATTTCTAGGAATTGGCAGAATTTGGGTGAACTTTGGGAGAGCATATCTCCCTCCACAAAGGCCCAATAGGGATGTTCCATACACCGATTTAAAGCATGAGGTGTCAACTACCTTGTGTCAAAATTTGAGATCAATAGGAGGTGTGCGCTGCCCTGTAGAAGCCAGAGAGCATGGACTGCTCTGGACGCCCCTGTGCAGGGGCTGTTTCTGGCATATTTTGGGAATTTTATTCCCGCTTCGTTTCTTGGTCAAATTAGGTATATGTCAAATTGAAGCTTGAGGTGTCTAGTTTACTGTATAAAAAGTTTAGAGCAATTGGTTTAGTGGATTTTCCAGAATCGTTGAGAGAGTGAAGGCTATTTGAAGCCCTGTTTGAGGTTGGCTGACAGATTTGCTTGTCCAACTTCAAACGATGATATCCGGAGCAAACGAGAACTTTATGACTCGTGTGATAGCTTGTTAGAAAGGTAATTAAGTCTAGAATAACATACTAAAATATGAACGGTTCACGGCATGCGGTTTACCCGCAGTAATTAAATTACCGAACCGTGTTCGGATAGGTAGAAAACATAAAAGTGAGATTTAGGCTAAGTAGGTTTATAGAAACCCCTTATCAGTGACTTGAGAGAATTGTTATATGATTATTAGGCAGTTTAAATAATTATTCCGCAAAGAGTTTTCAGTTACGGTCACAACTTTTATTTATTACGCTTTTTATTGTTTTAAATGCTCGCGTAATAAAAAGGAAAAAAGTTTGCTCGCATCTTTATAAATGAATTGCTGTGATTGCAACTGCGCTTAATATCATAATCAATGTTAACAATACCGGTGTACAACGAGCTGTTACATTACTGCAAATAACTTATCTGCAGTGACTGCAGAAAATTCGAACCCATATATATATATATATATATCAGAAAAATATTTTTGCAGTTATTGCAGATAAGTTATCTGCATTTACTCCCAAAACGATGTCGTTTTGGTGTTGAAATATTTAAAAAGACTATTATAACCCTACAATAAATTAAAATTATAAAAACAACTTGATTTTCGCCCCAAAACGACGTTATTTTGGGCTCAATGCAGATAACTTATCTGCATTAACAACAGAAAAAATGAACCCATTATATATAAGTTCAGTTTTTCTGCAGTTATTGCAGATAAGTTAGCTGCAGTAAGCCCAATACGACGTCGTTTTGGGACTAAAATCATGGTATTTTTGTAATTTGAATTTATTTCAAGGTTATTATAGTCTTTATAATTATAATTTTTTAATCATTCAATCCCAAAACGACATTGGTTTGGAAGTAAATGCAAATAACTTATCTGCATTAACTGCAGAAATATTTTTCTCTATAATAAATGCAAACACCTTTGGGAGGGGTTTAAAACCTTAATCCTGGACCCGCCCCGAATCGGATTAGTTGCGAAGCAATGAACTGATTGAAATATTTCCAAAAAAAAAGAGAGAGAATACAAATCACTCAAATACAACCGAACAGAATGGAGATTTACCGATCCAAATCTTTGAGTGTTGTGTTTTTCTTTCATAACCCGAATTATATAAGCACCTACCGGCTAATCAGAAGTAGGGGCGGTGGAGCGTCAGAACGATTAGGGCTCCACTCCTCAATGACTATCTCTTGCTAGCAATAAGTTCCAGTGCTGTGCTGTGTGTTACTTTTCTTTAAGGGTAATTTTGGTATTTTTTAAAAAGACTAACTCTGTTAACTTTAACTTTGGATGGAAAATCAAGTTACGGAAATAAATGATAAAAAAGTTTTAAATATGGGTGTAAATGATTAAAAAATTTGGAGATGGGGTAAGTGATTCTGAAAAAACTTACGGGTTTTTTTTTTAAGTTTTCCCAAAAAAGAAGAAGCATAACATAGATCAAACACAACCCACTTTTCTCCAACATGATGAGTTAATGAGTTTTGAATTTAGAATTTTGCTATATGATTTTTGGGCTATAATTAGGAAAAGACCCAAGTAGGGTAGATGGTATGGTTAAGGAATTATTGGATCGGTTTAGATTGGATCAGTTTTCACCAACCCATCCAAAAATCGATTCAATCCAATTAAATTTTGCGGTTTTTTTTTTCGATTTTTTGGTTAATTCGGTTTTTGTTTTTCGGTTCGATCACTGCGGTTTGCCAGTTTGAATCGATTTGGATCGGTTGATGAATATCTTATTTTCCTATTGTAAACCCTCAATTTTATTTGAACATTTAAAAACTAAAGAAATAAGATAAAAAAAAAATAAAAATCAATGAGCAAAGAAACATAATTAAATCTGAATTAATTTTGTCCATATCAGACTCATTTCAACCTTCCCATCCAATTTTCAGGAAAAGGAAAGAGGAAAAAAAAGAAAAATTAGAGAGTCGTGGTTTTGAAAAGAAGAGACCCAGGTTGAGAAACGGGGAAGGAAGCTCTCATAGACGTTTATCGTACAGAAAGCATTATCAGAGTAACTCGTAAACCCATTTTGGTATTTTTCTTCTTCTTTTATTTCGAATTATTTGAAAGTTTGTGACTGTTGTGTGTACTATTTGTTTGGATTTTAAATGCCTATTTTGTGCTTGATAAAATGCTAACTCAATTCGATTAGTGATTCTGTGTATCATGTATTGTATTACGTGTGCATGACATTAATGTTTAGTCCCCATTATTATATTTTTGAAATTTCGCTATGATTTGGTTTCCTCTGTCTTGTTTCTTTGACATTTTAGCATGTATATACACATCTCTTGATACCTTGCACACAGAACCTTTAATTTGTTTTATGACTTATGTCTATGTGTAAATATTTCAGAGTTCAGAATTGTATTTCATGTTTATCATACAAGGGCTATGAATTTCTTGAAGATTGATAATATATTTGTATGTATTTTAATTTTAATGACAATTATGAACTAATTAGAAACTATATGATGAAGTCTTTGTTGAAAGACGGGTTGATAATCCACCATGTATCATTTGGTTGAATCTATGCTTTCTGTTTTAGGATATATCAATAAGATTTTTTTTTTACCTTCATCAAGGTATATATTATATGCATGAATCAATGGGTTGATAATCCACCATGTATCATTTGGTTGAATCCGAGGCTCGTTGCTGCCTTACAACTGGTCATTTAAGCATTGAAAATGGAAGCAATGGTGAAAAAATTTCAATCAAAATTCAGAAAAGTTAGGGAAGAAATGAATAAATGGGAGGAGCTTCAATCTCGGTTACTTTCACAGTTTAGGAATGCTTCCCATATTGTTGATAGGTTGCAGGTAATTTAACTTCTTCTTTTACTGTCTACATATAAATTTTCAATCTATTTACTGCTTTGACATTGATATTTGCAATGTTGTTGTTCTAAAATTACTTGAGGGCTTGAAGTAACAGGTATGGTTGTATGCAGGTGCTTCAAAATTCCAACAATTATGGTATTCTAAATTGTGTCAGCGGAATGAAAGATGCTCTTTTGGCAAAGCAGATTGAATCATTGGAGAACATTTTGGTTTCCATGAGAAGGACTCTGTAAGTTTCTATTTAGGTCTCCAATCTTTCAACTTGGGAATGGTAGAAAAATTATGTACACAAGTTATAAGTCACATATAATTTTATATACACAAATTATAAAGGTCAGATCAATGAAAAAGAGTAGATGTTTTTCATGATGTTGACTAAATGGTAATATTTAACATTGACTTGTTTAAATTTTCTTTTAGTTTATGACTTATTGAGGTTTTGTCCTTCTTCAGGTGTTCTTAATGAAAATCAGAAATGAAATGTTTCTTTGTTCATCTTTTATAATCAAGCTTATGAACCTTGATGATGATGATTTGTTTGTTTTAGTGATTTATGTATTTAAATTTTAAATTGAACTTTCAGGGAAGAATTTCATTGTATTGTCTTATCTCTTGAGAAAATTCATCGTGATGGTAGACAACTAGTGAAAGGCAGTTCTTCTCAACCGACCATGAAACAATTACAGCAGCGAGTTGGCATCAAACCTAGACTTATTGATTGCTTGGATGGCCTGTTGTTTCTACATGAGATGCACAATGCAGAGTGAGTGATAAGCCTTTGGAGTTTTTCTTAATTTCTTTTATTTTGTGCTTTTAGACCGTCAAGCAATGCAGTAATATGAACTTAATTTTTAATACATCAAATGATATGATACAAGAACTTGAATGAATGACAGAGAGTTTATTGAACTTGGTAACAATTGAATTACGTTTTCTCTAAATATTGTATGGTGCTTAGATACTTCGTCTTTTTAACACTGCATTAGCTCCACTTTAACTCCCTTTCAAGAGCAAACCAATATATAGATTTGTAATAGGCATATAGCATCTTAAGGTTTTGTTTTATCAAAAGAAGATAAAGAAAAAGGGGAAAAAAACTCTAGGCTTCTATGCTCTAAATTAAAATCAGTGTCATTGCTGGCGAAGAGGTTTTTGAAAATTTAAAAATGCAATTGTTCTTTCATTATTATTTTTTTTTTTGGTAGGAAAGATCAACCTTTTTTATCATCAGTCTCTATTATTTGTTGTGTGGAACTGCTGCTAAACTCTTAAAATGATTATTGATATTGGAATGTAACTTTCTGCTTTAAAATCTTTATGCAGAAGTGCCTTTTTCATTGATTTTACTTTGAGATAAAGCCATTTTGATCAACTTAATAGTTTCCTTTTTATTAAAAAAAAAAGTTACTAGTTTTTTCTTTTGAAACAGGTATTTGTTAAAATCATCAGTGGTCTCAGCACTATCAGCAATGGCCTTAAAACCCAGGTATGATGATACCAATGCTATACTCGAACAATTAAAACATCGTAATTGTGTATATTTTCACTTCCCCTTTACGCAATTTTCTGTTTAAGGTAGACTTTGGTCTTTATAATTTTCACTAATTTGGGTTTTGGTCCTTATAATTTTTTTTCTCTGTATAGGACCCTATAGGTTCATACCATTAAGGTTTTAGTCCCTAACGGATCAATACCTTAATAAGTTGATGTATAGGTACCAATTCTTTATGGAAAATAGGGACCATTTACTTTTGATGAATACAAACTATAGGGATTAATTTAAAACCCAAAAAAGTGAAAAATATAGGGACAGATACTCAATGGGATTGGGACCTAAGACTAAATAAATGAAAATAGAGGGACTACAAAAAAATTTTATAGGGATAAAAACCCAAATTAGTGGAAACTATAGGGATTGAAATATACTCTAAATCTCTTTTTATTTATTGAAAAAGAAATTTATTAGAGGGGAAGCACAATCAGGAGAAGGACAAGAGATCCTCCAACACATGAAAGTTTAAATACAAATGGAGAACATGAAAAACTAAGAATGTAACATTGCTGCCCTATCTTTTGCATATCCAAGTTAGCTTACTCTCTTAAAGCAGTTAAGCCGCTACGACCACAACACCAAAGAGTAGCCAAAAACTTAATTCTATCCCTTCTCAAGTTTGGGGGCCTAGAAAGGAGAAAAGCGGTTAAAGATATAAGCATTACTCTCTAACCACACTCGCCAAAGGATTGTGAAACTTGCAAGCTGCCTATTTGTTTCTGCCAAGATTTTCATAGCCAACCATAAAAGCTGCTCTAGGGTAAAGGGACATCCCTAGTGCTCCCCAAAATCAAAAACCATTTTGTAGCCACCTTACAGTACAAAATTAAGTGGCCTACTACCTTTGATCTAGATCTGCACATAATGCACTTATTTGGAAAAAGAGAAGTTTGAGTCCTACGAATTTGCAACAAATAATTTGTATGATGAGATCTTGTGAAACCAGGATCCCATGAATAAAAAACAAGTTTGGATGAGGGTAACCTGACCACCCAAGAGTAAAAATTATCCTTCCAACTGTTTAGGTGTTTAGAGATCTTGTGAAACATAAGATACCAAGAAGATGCTTGATGATAACAACCTAGAAAAACTCCCAAGTAAATACAGGCTGCTGAACCTTGAGAACCAGCCACAAGAGCATGTAAAGAAAGAATTTTGTCCTCCACATTCAAACCTGCTGGTTCTCTCGTAATCAAATTTACCTTTAAATAGAATAAGCCTCCATAAACTTTATAGTCAGAAGTAGTACATTTACAAAGGCATCGTTATCCTCCTTCAAAAAGAGAGCTGAATCATTGGCAAACTGAAGATGTGAAACCTTAATTTCCTCTTAACCAACTTTAATACCTTTATTGAGCTCCCTACTGCAGTTATTGAAAATAAATAATGTTCCCCTTGCCTACTTCATTTTCTAATTTCCTTTTTATCATGGTATACTTTTGTTATCCATAACCACAGAAAAATTAGTAGGAAATCGACATTCTTCATCTAGCATCAAAACCCTCTCTCTCAATAACCTTATCTAGGAAACCCAACGCTGATGATCATAAACTTTCTCATAGTCCAACTCAAAAACCAAGCCACATTTCTTCTATTTTTGACATCTTCTGCTCCCTGATTTTCTATTAGAGCAGCATCTGAACTGTCTACCTGCAATAAAAGCACTCTGGTTTTCTGGTCTTTAGAAGGATCTGATTCAAAATAAGCACTGAAAAGGAGGGAGAAAAAAGTAAAACCAAGATGCAAACTGGTTATCTGTGTACTCAGTGGCACTTGCATCCCTTTCTATATGTACAGAAATAGCAAGATCTATCATGTACTTTATTCACAATGCTTACTTATGCCTATGTTTCTAATTTTTTTCAAGTTTATGCTGGTGGTGTCCATCATCTTATTCTGTCCTGTATGGGTTTTGTATTCACTTTGTATTAATCACATTGCAGTGCCAGCGATCTTGGTGCACTTCAGCAACTCTTGGTTGATCAACCCAATCTCCCTACTGAGGAAGGTATGCAAGAATTATTGTGGGGTAGAAGTGATGTCTTGATGGTTAGCAATAAAAAAAATGTATGCATGCATGCACATCCACACCATTGCTTCAATGCATTCAGTATCAGATATTCAGAAAGTAATCATCTTATTAGAGACCCAACTAATAGAAATACTCTCATGTAATGCTTATGATAATCATAAGGAATGCTTCACTTTGACCTCTGTATGGATCTGGCACCTCCAGTAGTGAAGTTCAGATTTACTGTTTTTGTCAAAGAATATAATCTTCTATTAAACATTGTCTTTATTTGAGAGATCTGGATGCTTTCTATAGATATTATAAGATATCAAATTTGATTCGACTGTATTGAATTATATTGGAGTTCGTAAAATTTCCAAGATATTTTCACTCGGTGAACCATAATTTGAACTGCAAGTATAATTGTCATCTAGAACAAAGTTATTGATGAATTGAAATCTTGAAAAGCACTTTTGTTTCTTTTAAACAATCTATAGGCTAAAAGCCTACAAGTCTGGTGCCGCCCCCCTATAAAAGTGGAAGAAACGGATTATTTGTAAAGATGTCTCTGGGTTTTGGTGTGTTAATTAAAGCATACAATTATTAGGGCGGGGGGTGAGAGGGGGAAAGGGGAGGCTGCACATAAAATGTACGGATACTCTTGGAAATTAAATATTTTTAAGATATGTTGTCTTTTATATTCTTTAATCTAGATGTGTGGCAACACATGATTTGATGATAGTTTAAAAAAGTTTTTCCACCGACTATGGCTCTAAATTAAACTTGTATACTAATGTCGTTTATCCCTGTCTGACTTTTGGCTGCAGTTCAATTTATATTTGATATAATATTTGCTGAAGAGCTGTGATGATGATCCTCTATTATGGATATTGACTTTGTACCTGGGAATGCTTGAGCTTTTGTGCATCAAGGGAGTCTTTTGATCTTACAGGCATGACCTGTCGATGCGGCATGATTGTTGATGCAGAACGGATTAAGATAATTGATGTCACTTTTACTTGCAAGTTATGAATTTTATGGTAATTATGTAATTTAGGGATTTTATTTTATTTTAGGATTTTTTTCTTTATTAAATTATATAGTTTTAGAAATATATTATTATATTATGATTTCCTGTTTGATTTTATTTGAGTAGGATTTTATGTTCTAGCAAACTAATATTTAATTAGGATTTTGTATTTGATTTGGGTTTGAGTTTAGGTACTTTCTATTATTCAAATTTCAAACTTTAATATTGATAATAAGATTATTGTGTTTTGCTTTGCGAGGATTCAATGTTTTGGAATTCTTTGGGCACGGGAGGATTTGATTCTTATGGGAAGGAGTTGCTAGGCTTCTAATTTCATATAAAGAAAGGAGCACTCTGTTCTCAATTGGCTTTCAGTTTCCAACTATTTTTATTGGAGACCAGTTTATGTGTGTTTTTCAAATTTTTGAATGTGTCCTTTAGCTCATATTGTTTATATATTATTTTTCTTTTTGGTTTGGTTTGGTTTGATTGATTCTTAATTTGTTAGGTTACTAGATTTTGCTTTTTGCTGGGATGATATTCACAGGTATTGAATGATGCATTTTTTGCAAATCTCGTGTATGTGCAGGTGTTGAATATGCCAATATTTTCCCTCTTTGGAGAAATGAAAAATTGCCCGACTTCCAATTTTTTTTTTTTTTTTTTTTTTTTTTTGTATCAAGCAAACTTTAAGCTATTAGGGCCGTTTGATACACATAATAGCTTGATAATATATGATTTGATTATATAAAGTTTGATAAAACTTTAATATTTATCAATATTTGATGTAACATCTTGAAAGACATTATATTGTATAATATAATATTATTTTATGTTTGATGATATATTGTATAACACTAAGTAGGAAAAAAATTCAATTTTTATAAAATATTCCTTTTTTATACAATATAAAAATATTGTAATTATTTAATTTGTTATAAAAATATTCTTTACTCAATAATATATTGTAATTATTTAATTTGTTATGCTATATTAATTTTTAGAGAAACAAAATTCTACAGGGGCAAAATATATTCACAATTTAAAATTCAATAAATAAAAAATATCAAGTTACATAGATTAATAATTTTTTTGTAAGAATATAAATTTAATAGTTAATGATAGATTCGGAGGATTGTTGCAAGAGTTTTAATTCTCACAATTATCGAAACCCAAATTTAATATATATGCGCGTGTAATATTTTTTGTAATACACATCACACCACGTGTACTAATATATAATAATTACATATGAAGTTTAAGTTATTTTAATGATGTACTTATAATTTGTTATATTTGCATATGTAATTTATGCCAATTTAACAATTGATTTCTCAATCAATAGTTACAAATTCGCATTTTCCCCCCTCTGAAGTGTGCTTATTTTAGAAAATATAAACGGTAAAGTTTTGGTGTTTGTTCTTTTTAAAGGATAAGAAAGGTTATTTTTATAATCTATTTTGCTTTAGAACTTCTTACAATTATATTTTAACCATTGATTTCCGTCAATCAATACTTATTATTTTTACAAATTAAATTTATTCATTAATTATTAATTCACAATAAATAATAACTGTTGATTGGCGGAAATTAACGGTTAAGATATAATTGTAAGAGATTGTAAACAAAAATAAGTTGTAAGTATATTCTTTCTCTTAAAGGATATAGAATTATATCCTTCTAAGTGAGAGAAAAAAATACACAATAAAAATTATAGAACGAGAAAATGAGTGATTTTTTTAATTTAAATTTTAAATAAAAAACACTAATTTTAATTAAAATAACCATCCTTTTTTTTTTTTGGAAATAAAAAATAACCATCCTTTAATTAAAAGGGTTTGGTGTTTGTCATTTTAAATGACATAAGTTATGTCATTTTAAGAAAGAGATAAATACAGAAAAACGGAAATCATGGAAGATAGAAAATGGATGGTTTTTTTAATTTAAAATTCAAATTTTCTGTGTCTGTATCTCTTTTAAAATTACATAACTTTCTGTCATTTAAAATGACAAACACTTTTTCCTAATTAAAAAGTACAAAAAAAATTTCTCGTACTGTAAATTATACCACGATCATTGTGCACTCACGTTTATACCTTGATCACTTTCAATCACTATGGTTGGAGCAAACAGTTTAAGCATCCAATGGAACATCACCAATAGATAGAAACGAGATTAGATAAAATCAATGTTATTAAAACACGCTCGGTCAATGACCCGGTTGAGGTACCAGGTCACTAGGTCACTGGTTTAACGAGTGGGTCATTGGTTCAACCGCATGACCCGGTGATTATATATAAATCTACAATTTATATTAAAAAATTATAAATATACTCAAATAGTAAAAAAAAATAATATAAATTCTAAATATTTTAATATAAAGATTAATAAATTATACATTATTGCCTAATGAAGAATCAAACAAACACATAATGCTTGTTATATTGGTGTTTTAGCTTCGGTAAACGACATCTCTAACTATCAAATCAAAATTCCATGCATAGTGCATAACTGAGATAATATTAGTATTGTAGGTACATAACTTATGTAACTCAATAAGTAACAGATCACTCAAATATGTTAATTATGATTTTTTTTGGAAAACTTTTTTTTTTGAAAATATTTTTTTTTAAAACCCGGGTCGGGTCACCAGTTTTTCACCAAAATCGGCCGGGTTTGTACCGAGTCTGATACTTGACCGATCCAATGTGATAACCGGATCGGTCAGATGACCGGTTCACCGGGTTCTGGGTCAACCTGGTCGGTCCGGTCCGATTTTCACAACATTGGATAAAATCCCTAATTATAAGGTTTAGAATATTGAAAAAAAAAAACTTAATAAATCTAACATCTAACTTACTAGTAGCCAAACTACTAAATCTCTAAATACATACTAAAGCTCCAAAATACACTCACCAACATTTTTGGATTTGATACAAAAGAAATAAGTTCAAAGAGTAGAAACTCACCTTAAGCATCTATTACAAGTGGGTAAGGTCGGAAAGTAGTTATAATTACACCAAAATAAAATAAAATAAATTGTTTAGAACGTGTTTGGATGGATTTTTTCTCTTCACGAAGCTGTTTTTCATTTTTTAAAAATAACGTGCTTCTCACTTTAATTAAGTGTTTGTATGTCAGCTTTTTTCTAAAAAAAAAAAAACCAAATATTACTTTTTTAAGCTTAAATTTATGACTTCTAAAAAAAAAAGTAAAGAGCCATTTTTTTTCTTTTTAAAAATTCAAATTTGTCTCAACCCCATCCAATCCTATTATCACTACAATTTTTGCCGCCACCATTGTTGCCACAATCGACATCGGCATTACCTCCACCATCACGACTAGAAAGCATGTTTTGATGATAAGAAATAGGCAATAATAAAATTATTAAAAAAAGAGGCAATAATAAAAAATAAATAACTTTGATCAAGAGCAAAAAATATTAAGCATACATGAAGATTGAAGATGCTTGATGGAGCCACATAATAAGAATAATAACATATCAAAATGACAATAAGATGGATAAGCTTTTGAGATTCCGAGTCCGGCAAATTAATTAAGTGCAACAAGGAAAAAAGTAGAGTAAAACCAAGATTAAAAAACAACAAATCATGAACTATCTTCAAGAGGAGCTTAATGTAACAAGTCATGGTAAAAGAGGCTTAAGTTCAATAAAGAGCTAAATATTGTCAAATCCAACAAGTCAAGCATTAACTTCAAGTGAAAGTTCAAGGTCCAATAATCAATTCATGAACATAAGTCCAAAGCCTAATTAAATTATATTTTTGGGACTTAGATTTAAATGCAAGGGTTTATGTTAAATTGTATTGCATGAGCTCAAAGTATTTTTCAAAGTTCCATATTGCATAAAAGCTTTGAAAAAAAAATCTCAAACATAATTGGAAAATGTTTCAACACATTTTAATATCATAAATCATACTCCTAGAGTCAATTACATGTTTTCATTATGTTAGGAACTTGTTTTAAGTGAAAGGAATGCATTTCTGAATTCTAAGCTTTCTTGAAGATGAGGAAAAATCAAGGATTTATCAGAATAAATCCAGGATTTACCTGGATAAATTGAATATCTATTAGGATATTTGTCATGATTTATCTGTATAAATGAATGATTTATCCTGACAAATTCTAACAGTATGTGTTTAACAGCTATAAACCACTAGTTTTAAATGTCGAATGACTCTAAAAATGTGTGTAACAATATTTGTATTACCATTTACATATCTTGAGATAATTTCCAAAAAATAATTCATATTTAAGCTCATTTGTTGAAAAATCATACAGACTATAATGACCCTTGTTCTGTCCTTAGGACAGAGATGTCCAGCCCAATAGGCTGGTATGTTACTATTGGATCTAGTGCCCTCTCCAAGGTATCTATGAAGGAGATACCCTTGAGTCAAGCAGATCACTGTGCACAGAATACTATAACGGCGTTAGCCAATGAGGTGTGTGTGTGCGCACTGTGACAGCATAACAGTAAGAGAGAGAGCGTAACGTACCTTTAGAGTTTACCTTGTATTTATAGAGGTTACCCGTGGGTAGTGTGGATGGGCCTTTGGTGCCTCTGATAGGGGCACAGGCCTGCTTGCTATGCTTTCGTATTAGGATTAGTATCCTTGATGGATATCTATCCGTGATTATCACTGATTCAGATCTTGGATTGCCCCTTATTGGGCCTATCACTTAATGGGCCCCTTATACGGGCCCATAACAGTTGCCCCTTAGCCAGGCTACCTGGGTATCCAGGTTGCCGGGGTGAATTTGCTTGTGCGTCTCTTCAGATTTTTTGTTAGGCTGAATATGTTTGAGTTTTTGCAAACTTTTTTACATGCTCCTCATATTCTGGAGTTTTTTCCATCGAGGTGTCTCTTGCCCCTTATGTCGACGGGTTGAGCATCAACCCAGTGAGATATTTTTCGTATTTCTCTTTTTGGATTAGAGGTGGGCTTGAGCAGTTGGGGTCCAACTGACGAGTTTCCCCTCAAGTGTCAGCTTTTATGCCTATTCCGAGTTTGTAGCTCTTCTCAAGGACAATTTTTCTTCGTTCGGCAGGTTGAGCATCAACCCGGGAAAACGTATCATGTATCTTTATGCCGAGTTTGGGATGTGCATGAGTAGTTGGAATCCAACTGGCGAGTTGCCCCCAAGCATCATATCTTATACGCATGTCTTGCTTTTTCCTTCTGGTTATGCGTACGACGGGTTTGTGCATGAACCCGACGATATACTTTTACATAGGCAACCGGGTAACGGATGTGCTTGAACAATTGGGATCCAACTGGCGAGTTTCCCCCAAGCATCAGGCGTTTAACTCGGTTGAGAGTTGTATATGTACGTATTGTGTCTTATTTGTTGGTTTATAAGTGGTACTCATTCCCTTCTACCACGTGTTACTGCCTGCGTGCTTTAGCGTGCCGCAGCCATTTTATGCCATTTTCGCGTTTCGTGCGCATTTATTAGTAGCATCGTTTCAGTTGTCTAATCATTGCTTTTGAAGTGAAATGGCACTGGTGACCCTGACCTTTTCCATTCGCAACTGTTGTGGTTACCACCCATGACGATTGCGGTTACCACCCATGATTGCTGCGATTATCACTTACAAGTCTAATGACTTTAATAGCCCTGACCTTTGCCATTCGTAACCCCAGTGGTCACTACTTATACCTATAAAAGTTTCTGTCTCATATTACATGCTTTTGTTTTCTTTCTGAGCATTGTGCAGAAATTGCATATCTTTGAGTGTCAGCGTCTCAAACGCATTTCTCCATCTTCTTTGTAGTTCATCTTTTTCAACAGGTATTTTCTCATCCTCTGTTTTTTGTTGCTTCTGTTTTGAGATGCTTGCGTTTGATCATTTGTTTCCGAGTATGCTTTTTCAATTTTGAATTCTTTGCCCCATATATGCCACTGCATTGATTTTCTTTTGTTTTCTCATTACACCCACAGTCTTCCCTTTCAAGGGGTTGTGTATTGCTTCCCTTCTGGCATTTTGGTGTTCATCACCTTACCTTCATCGTCCCCCTTTGTTATTTCAAATCTTAGCGTCATTTAGTTTTTTTAACCAAATGAGGGAGAAAAACCCTCCTTCTTTAGCTTTGTTTTATAAGGGGGAGAAGGAGGAAGATTCTGATTTTTTGAAAAAGATTCCCCCTGTTCCCGTTTCTGGCTTTGGGGGATTTCAAGGACCGAAGAAAAAGAACGTGAAGCCATGCTTTATGGTTGCCGTGGTGGTAAATCTCGGAGGAGGCCTGGGTTGTCTAGTAGGGAGTTAGGGCCCTCCTGGGGTAGAGGTTCCTTTAGCCGGGGTAGGGGTCATCTTACTTTAAACAGACGTGTTTCTCATCAACTTACCCAACTCGGGTCTGCGTCTTCTAGCAGACCTATGATTCATCCTGATCCTTTCTCCACCGTCCGGGATTCCCTTCATTCTTCCCCTCTCCTAAGAAGTATTCCTTGTTACTCTTGTGTCTACTTGAGTTCCAAGCTTATCGAGCAAGGATGTGACTCTTTGGCCGAGTCCACTTTGGCTAGCTGCCGGCATGGAGATATATCGGGGTCTACCTCCGCATCTGGTGGGGCAGATGGCCCAATCATGATCTTCGACTTGTCGACCTTATCATCTTCTAGTGATTCTTCTGATAGCATTTTTGATTCAGGTACGCCCATTCTCTTCTGATCCGGCTCTTTTCTTTGTTTTAGGTTTTATGGCTTCTCCTCCTCTAGAGGTGGAGGTGGTAGAAGAGTCGAGTTCTACCGAATCATACCCCTACGTCCCTCCACCTTTTTAATATCCCAGTTTCCTTGGGTGACTTATGAGGTTTTAAATACTGCTTCCGAGATGGGTCCGGACGACATGGCGGGTCTTCCTGTTGGGAAGTTAGAGAACTACGATATAGTCCCCCCACGAGAGGACGAACTGGTTTTCTCTAGTGGGAACTCAGGAGAGCCCCATTTCTTTTTCTTTTACCGAGATGTCGTAACTCAACTTGGCATCTGGTTTCCTTTGACAGAGTTTCAGATTGATCTCTTGAACCACCTTCAGATAATGAGACTGATAAAAATAAAATAAAATAAATGAGTTCAATATACATTTTTGTATATTGTATGAAACAAATTAACTCATGCAATATAAAAAGAAATTAACTCATGTAATATGAGACTATATTATTTTAACAAATAGAGTTTGCAATCTCCTTAACCCTTACTCGTTATTTTTTAGCACTTAAATGACTTATTTGATGTTTAGGCTAATAATATTAATTTCTATGCAAAAATAAAATTATTTGATATTTAATAAACTCTATTTATCCTGATTCAGCCACCATCACTTGTAACCTACGTCCAGATTCCAAATCACTCAAATTTTCCTCCTCTATTGTTAAAGCTTTTTAGGTGCTTGATAAATCTTTACAACCTTCACGTTTTTAGTGTTTGGAAAACCATACAATTACCAAGTTTTCGAGTACTTGGTAACCTTTCAACCTTCAAGTTATTTTCATTTAAATTTAAATTTTTTTTATATTAATTATACATATTTTTTATATATTTTTTCTATTTTAATTTATGATTTTTATATATATTTTTTAATTTGTTATACATGTATATTTAAAATGTTTATGATAAATATTTTTCTAAAAAAATACATATATATTTTTTTAATTGGTTATACATTTATATTTAAAATTTTATGTTAAAATTTTAATTTATTTTTTGTAAAGTATAAATAATGTCATTTCTTATTTTTTGATTTAAATTTGAAATTTTGAATAATTTTTATCGACTATAAATGTAATATTATAATATTAAGTATTTTATTGTTTAATCTATAATTTCATATTAAATTCAAATTTATTATATATATATATCTTTTCCCACTGCATAAATATTAAATGCTGAACTCTTTTTTCACATATCAATCTCACATAATTTTCCATTTAATTTATTTCCAAATTTCAAATTTATTTTACAATATAAATAATTTTGTTATTTACAATATTTTTTTTAAGGTTTTTGTTTTTTTATGCAGCATTAATAGGGCTAACAATTATCCATGTAAAAATAGTGGGATATACAACAAAAAAAAGTAGAGGTCTTTTTTACTCATAATATACAACAAAAGAAAAATAGTGGGACATTAAAAAGGTTGTCTGCCACAAAATTTTTTCCAAAAGTTTTCCCACCGTTACAAAGTTAAAATTTCAAATTCAAAATTTTAATTTAAACATAAATTCAAAATTTAGAAGAGTTGAATTATTATTAATTTGAAAATTCTAACGTAGAATTGAGTGAGACATTGAATGAGTTGTCTGCCACCAAAAAGTGTTCACATAATTTTTCATTTAATTTATTTCTAAATTTTGAATTTATTTTACAATAATTTTTTTTTGTTATTTTACAGCTTTTTTAATTTTTTTTGTTTTTTTAAGCAACATTAATAGGGCTAACAATTACCCATGAAAAATAGTAGGATATACAATAAAAGAAAAGTAGAGATCTTTTTTACTCATAATATACAACAAAATAAAAATAGTGGGACATTACCGTTACAAAGTTAAAATTTCAAATTCAAAATTTTAATTTAAACATAAATTCGAAATTTAGAAGAGTTGAATTATTATTAATTTGAAAATTCTAACGTAGAATTGAGTGAGACATTGAATGAGTTGTCTGCCACCAAAAAGTGTTCACATAATTTTTCATTTAATTTATTTCTAAATTTTGAATTTATTTTACAATAATTTTTTTTTTGTTATTTTACAGTTTTTTTAATTTTTTTTTTGTTTTTTAAGCAACATTAATAGGGCTAACAATTACCCATGAAAAAATAGTGGGATATACAATAAAAGAAAAGTAGAGATCTTTTTTACTCATAATATACAACAAAAGAAAAATAGTGGGACACTAAATGAGTTGTCTGCCACAAAAATTTTTCCAAAAGTTTTTTCCACTATTACAAAGTTAAAAATTCAAATCCAAAATTCAAATTTAACATAAATTCAAAATTTAGAAGAGTTGAGTTATTATTAATTTGGAAATTCCAAAGTAGAATTGAGTGAGACATTGAATGAGTTGTCTGCCACCAAAAATTGTTCACATAATTTTTCATTTAATTTATTTCCAAATTTCGAATTTATTTTACAATAAAAATAGTTTTATTATTTTACAATTTTTTTTTTAATGTTTTTGTTTTTTTATGAAACATTAATAGGGCTAACAATTACCCATGAAAAAATAATGGGATATACAACAAAAGAAAAGTAGAGATATTTTTTACTCATAATATACAACAAAAGAAAAGTAGTGGGACTTTAAATGAGCTGTCTGCCACAAAAAAATTTCCAAAAGTTTTTCCACCATTACAAAGTTAAAAATTCAAATTCAAAATTCAAATTTAAACATAAATTCAAAATTTAGAAGAGTTTAGTTATTATTAATTTTAGAAATTCTAATGTAGAATGCAGTCGGACATTGAATGAGTTGTCTGTCACCAAAAATTATTCACATAATTTTTCATTTAATTTATTTCCAAATTTCGAATTTATTTTACAATATAAATAATTTTGTTATTTGACAATAATTTTTTATGCAACATTAATAGGGCTAACAATTACCCATGAAAAAATAGACAAATATAACATCATAGAAAAAAAAAGACTTGATTTTTTTAAGTGTATGTAGACTACTAATACACAAGGCACAAAACCCTATAGTTTTAATTTTTTGATGTTCAGTTCTGATTTTGAAATTACATTTAAAATTAAAGGCCCAAACCGTAATAGATTTTCAAATATAGTTAAATATAAATAAAAAATCACAAAGATAAAACGAATATCGATAATAACAAATAAATAAATTAGTTTAAGTATAACATACTGTGAAATTTATAAATGGAATTATTAGAAATGATCAGTTATAATTTGAAGAAAGTTCAATTTATTATGAAGAAATATAATGATATTCTAAATTTTTGTCAAATGTAATAATTTATTATTCAAAAAATATGGAAATTTTTTACCGCTAGTTAAAAGAAAACATTTTTCAGAGTCAAGATTTGACATAAACTTATATCCAAAATAGTGATAGAATATTTTGATATGCATTTTTTATTGTTTGCTATTAAAAAAAAATTTGGTACAAAGTTTTGCAATGCAATGCAGGTGTTGTATTGTATAATTCATAAATATTGACATAAACTTATACCGCTGTTTTACAAATTCATAATTCATAAATTGTCTTTGCAATATTGCATAACAAAGTCAGAAAATTATGCCTCATGATGAGAATCTGTTAATGGTTGCTTGTATTGAAGTGACAACTGTACCGAAAACAGACGCATGATATCAATTTCAAGATATATCTCACCAATACTAAACCTCCAGTTTAATCTTTCATCCAGTATATTCATGTTTCCTTAGATTGTTCAAATGGCAAGAAACAGATTGTTACAACAACGATGATCAAGCCGTATCTCAGTGGATGAAGAGCACACAACAAAATAGTAAAAAAAATAAAATCAAATGAGAGTTTATTGGCATGTCATTATCTGTTTACTGCTTAAGGGAGAGAGAGAAACCTTTAATTCGTCTTGATTCCTTGCACAATGTGATAAAGTCTCCCCACTTCATGTGGCAACGTCTAATGAATTGAAGGATCTGTTCAGTCGTGAACATAGACATTCCTTCTAGGTATTCTCCATTAACACCATTTTCTTTAAAAAAATTCCGGTAATTACCAAGATTTATAGTCTCCAGCCAAAAGCCAACATCCTGATAAAATATACAAAAGATGAGCGAGAGCACTTCTGTTAGTTTATATTCTCAGTTACATTTGAAGATGCATCATATGTCTGTATAACAGCACCCAAAGAAGAAGAAGCAGTCAGAAGGTTATATTCACCGAGAATAGATCCTCATCAAACAACTCTTATGTAATATGTACAGTTCACATTACAGTCAATAACATAAATGAATTAAAAGAAGAGAGATGTAGAAGCATTTTAGAGCTTAATACATTATATCAGTCATTCATAACAGTGCATCCATTACATTGTAGAGTCTGGACCTATAAAATACACCTTTCCGTCACAGATTTTTTTCGGACCTGCAAAGATCATTTGACAATAGCATGGATCCTTTCACCCTACAAAAAAGTGAAAGCCAAAATTCAAACAACGAAAACGAAAATCATAACAACAGACACAAATTTAAAATCACAACAGAGACGAAATTTTTTAAAACATTTCGTTTTGGAAGACAAAAAGAAGAAAAGAAAGAAGCTATTCTTCTCAAAGAAACAATTAGCAAAAATTGTAGACTGGACAGAAGAACGAAATAACAATGCACAACGTTCCTTTTTATAAACGCAAGCAACAAAAGAAAAGCAGTCAGAGATTAAATTAGCTGAGTGCCACCCAAAACTTTCCAAATCTCTTCCCACCGTCCATATTTTAAATTCAAAATTTGAAATCATTTCAAAATTCGAATTTTAAATCAGTTGAGCAATTCAATTCCAAGGTAGAAAGCAATTAAAAGGGCTGAGTAATTCCAAGGTGGACAGCATTGGGACATTCAATAACTTGTCTGCCACCACAAATGAATTTTTTTTTCGATTTTAAAAAGAATTTGGATTTTTAAAAGAAATATTTTTTTCCAATTTACCAAAGAAGGAAAGTTTTGAGATGCCATGTAGTGTGAACACAAATTTCAGAATTAAGCAGAGAGTGACACATCAGCTGACTTTCCAATAAATGGGTTTTCTATATATATATATATATATATATATATATATATATATATATATATATATATATATAGAGAGAGAGAGAGAGAGATAATTCAATTTCAATACAAGAATGGTATATTAATAGGTTCACACTCTCAAATTATGGTTATAAAACTTGAAGCACTATGATTTGTGTAACATCCTGTGTACACCCAATGTATTAACAATAATTATAGCATTAAGCACAACAAAAATATTAATTAATTATAGTGAAATTATGAAGAAACTTTTTTTGTGATTCAGCCACCACCACTTAAAGTACAAACTCTATAAAATAATTTTTGATTCACCCACCACCACTTGTAACCTACGAATAATTTCTGATTCAGCCACTACCACTTAAAGTATAAACTCTTCGATGATAAAAAAAGGCATAAACTCTACGAACTTGTTATTACGAATAAGTAGAGTTTGTACTTTAAGTGATAGTTGAATAAGGATAAATAAATTTTATTATGGTTTACACTTATTAATTTTTTATCTTCTTGTACTTTTTCTATGCAAAAATAAAATAATTTGATATTTAATAATAATAACAATAATAATTAATGGAAAATGTTATATTTACAATTTTTATTTACAAACCACACTATGTCTTATGGGCAAGATACTTTTTAGGGGTGTTCGCAGTCTGGATTGGATCGGTTTTGGAAGCAAAAATCATCCGATCCAATCCCTTCGGTTTGATCATGTAATCATCCATTCGGTTTAGATTTTGTTTCAAATCCGATCCGATCCAATTCAATTTTTTTCGGTTTGGATTGGATCGGTTTTCAGTTTTTTGAAAATCTTATAATTTGTTTTATGATTATTGTGCAAATAACATCTTTTGTATATATTAGCTTTGTAATTTTTTTTAAAGACAAAAAACATTACTAAACGATAATATAATTTTTTTTTTGGACAATGAGATATGAAGCTCTACATAATGAGATGTGACTAGGTTTTTTCTTGAGTTTAGTTTATGGGTTAATGAGTTTTGAGTTTAAAAATTTTTGGGTTATGATTAGGGAAAGACCAAGTAGGTAGAGGAAAATTAATATATTGGATCGATTTTCATCTGCCAATCCAAAAAACGATCCAATCCAATTAAAATTTGCAGTTTTTTTTCGATTTTCGGTTTATTCAGTTTTCGGTTTTTTGGTTCGGTCACCGCGGTTTGAATCGGTTTGGATCGGTTGATGAACACCCCTAATACTTTTTAGTGGAGTCTTATCGGTAAGATATACCATAGTTTGTAATTTTTTTTTATCAATATAACCATCCTTATAATTAATATATTAATTTCTTTTAATTTATTAATTACTAGTAGGAAAATGATATATTTACCACCATAAGAGTTTACTACTCTTACAATCAATTTAATACTATTGATTTTTCGTCAATCTAATAATAATAATTTATAATTTATTGAAAATTATTAAATTATACTCATTAATTAATTATTAATTTTTAATAAATTTAATAAAATTATAATCAATGGTGATTAATTTCCATGCCACTTAATAGTATGCTATCTCTTTTCAAAATTTCCATGCCTGAGCCACGCATAGACGCCTCCTTCTCTTCCTCCTTCAGTTCATCACCAACTCAGTGTACACAACTACCATCCTCTTCCTCGGTGAGTACCAAACTTTTGCCATGCCTTCGTGCTCTTTGTTGAGACCAATGGTGCTTTCATTCTCCTTTTCCCTTCCCTTATCTTTCACTCTTTTGCTCACAATGACCCTTTTTTCAAAAAGCTTGTATTTTTCACGACCCTTTTTCTCTCTTTCTCTTTCTGTTTCATCAACATGGCATATTATGTTATTTGTTAATTTTTGGGGCTTGCGTTCTCTAAGATGAGGTTGTATTTAGGATTATAATAACATGATTTTACGAGAGATTCTGCTACATTGTCTCTGTTGCTTCTTTTATCTAAAATTTCACAATTTTGTTGGTTGTTACTTTTATGTTGCTTGTTCATCTAATACAAAGTTGAAATTTTGATGATTTTGGTTGGTTTATATCCAATGGGCCAAGCATTAATCACCTCCTTTGAACTGTTTAAATTGAGAATTTATTGATGATTATGCTGAACTACGCAAATTGGGAGTTCTTGCTTGTTTGTGTTGTATATTCATTTATTGTAACATTGTGATGCAGGTTAATAGAGGTTCAAAGCTAGCCTTACCTTTAAACTGATAAGGTTTAATAGAGGTTATTCTTACACAACCCATGATTATCTTACACCCTTTTGGACCCCTTCCTTCTTGCACTACCATTACATCCTCCAAACCTTTATCCCATAACAATATCTTCTTTCCATCTTCAACAGTTCTGCATCTGGTCCCGAGATATACCAGAACATGGACATCCTTATGTAGTGCTAGAACACGGACCAATTAACAAATAGCAAATACAGACTCCAAGCATATCTCACTCATACTCATCCGATTACATAACCTTCTACCCTTACTCACCACTCTGAACCACCAAGTCCAGGTGCTACCACTACTCTCAACATCCAGAATGACCTCCTTCTTTCCTCTAACCGTCTATATTATTCCCATTCACCACAGCTCCCTCTCCCACGTGACCCTCTCCATTCACAGCGCTCCACGTGGCCTTGTTTATAACTGATTGCAATTGCAGGTGTTTGTTGCTTCCTTGCTCTGCCTTATTGCTTCCTCCTTCTCTTGGGCTCTTGTCACCAACTTGGGCCTGTTGAGTTTATCTTTTTCTTTGGGCCTTTGTTCTCCTGCGTGTATAATATTTGTTAAAAGGCCTTAGGGCTCCATCAATACTCCCCCCCTGGAAAAATCACCTTGTCCTCGAGGTGAAAAGAAGGAAATTGTTGCTTGAGTATCTCCAAGTCCTCCCATGTGCAGTCACAGTCAGGGAGAGTCTCCCATTGCACCAACACTTCTGTTTTCCCATTCAACAACCTTCTAGAATCCCGAATTGCCATAGGTTGAACATCCAGCTCCAATGTATCATTCAAACAACTTGGTAATGGCAATATAGGCAACACCAACTGAACAGCAAGTTTAAGTTGAGAAATATAAAATACAGGGTGTACCTTTGAATATGAAGGTAGCTCTAAACGATAAGCCACTGCTCCCACACGTGCTATTACCTTAAAAGGCCCATAAAAAAGTGGACTTAATTTTTGGTTCATCCTTTTAGCTAACGAACGCATCTTATAAGGTTGAATCTTTAAGAACACACTGTCACCAATGGCAAACTGAACATCTCTTCTTTTCTGATCGGCTTGGAATTTCATACATTGCTGAGCCCTATTCAGATTTTGTCTTAAATTAGTCACCACTGCATCCCTAGCAGCCAGCCATTGGTCCAATGCATCTACTTGAGTTCCTCCTTTTTCAAAACAAAACAAGGATGGGGGATCCTACCCGTACACAGCCTTAAATAGTGTCATGCCAATTGATCTATTATAAGAGGTGTTGAACCAGAATTCTGCCCAAGGAACCCACTTAGCCCAGTCACGAGGATGACCATTAATAAAACACCGCAGATACGTCTCAACCGTTCTATTCACCACCTCGGATTGTCCGTCCGTTTGTGGATGATAAGAACTACTAAAACGTAGCTTAGTTCCTGACATCCGGAATAACACTTTCCAAAACATGCTCATAAACACATGGTCTCTGTCCGAAACAATCGACTTTGGAACGCCATGTAAACGGACAATTTCTTTCTATGTTGAAGATCTCACAACACAATATTTTTGTGCCCGTGGCTGCATGACACAAGTATTAATCTATAAACAGAAACAGGAAATGAAACATTAGACAATAACACCTATTTTTATACTCACAATGAGCAAAGCTCTCACCCTGTTCTAGCATCCCAAAGTTTCACACGAATGACCTTCCAACCTGTATTGTGAAAATCAAATGGGGTATGTATCAACAATGAAACAGCACAGTTCAAACTCACAATGATGCAACAAATTAAATTCCATCTTGCTCAGAATGCAGCCGGACACTTGCAAGTGAAATTCTAGGTTAAGTCATTTTTTAACTACATTAAACCTTTTTAACATGAGAGAAATCAAACAACAAATATTGTTTAAGAAATCAACTCTTCAAACTGTTCAACAATATACTTGAAACAAGTTACCAAGGGCACAATTAATTCCATGTAAAGGGTTATAATTCAACTGTGATATATCTTACCCACGAAACAGCTCAGACCTATAGAACCACAAAGGATTTGTCTGTTTGAAGAGAGCCCGTCACCACCTTCACCATTTTACTGGCGTCCTAATCCTCACCAAACATGAATACCAAATATGAGAAACATATTTGGTTGGAATTCAACTAGAACAGTGGCATAAGGATAACAGAAATTGTTGGATATAAAACCAAATATAAAAAAAATATTGATGTGTGACTAGATGCAGATACAAGATAAAGTAAATATTATTCTAGTCTAAATCTGTCTATGGTTGAGTTGAGATATATCAATAGCATATATGGAACTTGATAGAGTATTATTCATAGTCATTTGATTTATGTACGTTGAGCCATCCTTGTTCAACAAATATTAAAAAATTTAGGTGTAAATTCTTTTGTTCGCTGACTAGAGAGTGAAATATTTCCAATAAACAAAATTGTAGTATAGGGATGAATATATAGCCTAGTATTTCGAAAGCTCAAAGAATATTGGATTTGAAGTTCAAAAACAAATTTACGTGCTGAGAGTAGGTACCTGATCAAAAGTTAGACAATATGAGAATCTGTCCACGACTCTTTCAGAAATGGATTATGTGATTATGTTACCACCAATCCTTATGCATTCAATGTGAGAAATCTTCCCCCAATCTTTGCCATTGGGTTTCTGGCAACGCTGATTGAGTGACCCACAATTGCCCTGAATATATAGACTTGAAATGGATTTGGGCAAACCCTCCTCTGGTAAGCATTGGAGTCTGGAGCAGTAACCAAGACACAATTTTGTAAGAGAGGATAGGTGGCAGAGACCCTTGTAGTCTAGTTTCTTAAGATTTGGACAACGAAAGATATATAGAGAAGTAAGAGAGACTTTGATACAATACGCGAAATTGTATCTGACCCGAGAGAGAGAATTAACAGGAAACAGAAAACAATTCTTTATTCATGATGGCCATTGTGTGTACAGTCATTGTATTATATAGTGGTCAATACCCACTTGAATGAAACACTATACATCAGGTTATGCTAACTAACAGTATACAATAGAATCAACTATTAAAATGGACCTTTCACTAACTCTATACAACATAGTCTTTTGTCCATATAGGTTCCTTTCTCTTCCTTATAGGCCTGCTATCTTCACATGTAACAACAGCCCCATCTTCAAAAGTAACCTTGTCCTCAAGGTGTAGGGAAGGGTAAACTTTTTGAAGCTCTCTCACGGATTCCCATGATGCATCTTCAGGAACTGTTTGAGACCACTGGACCAAGACTTGCTGCTGATTTCTGCCTCTGATGGGTACTGTTCGAGAATTCAATACTGCAATGGGAACTTGGACAGGTTTGTTCTCCACGCTCTCAAAAGGCAGAGGTGAGGCACTAAGAGTTGATGAACCATGAAAAGGTTTCAAGCTTGAAATGTGGAAGGTAGGATGGATTTGACTACCTTCAGGTAACTTCAGCTGATAAGCAACAGAGCCAATGACTTTCTGAATTGGAAAGGGGCCAAAATATCTCTTAGCAAGCTTGTGGTTTGCTCTCCTTGCGACTGATAATTGTCTATAGGGTTGAAGACGCACTAGAACCAGATCACCTACTTGAAAAGTGTGATCTCTACGGTGCCTATCTGCTTGAAGCTTCATGCGATGTTGAGCACGTTGCAAGTTGAGCTTGAGACTTGCTAAGACTTCATCTCTCTTCTGAAGTAAAGAGTCCAAAGCCTCTATTTTGATCAAGCCTCTTGGATACATAGGGAACATCACTGGTGCTCTCCCATACAAAGCCTGAAATGGTGAAGTATTGATGGAAGAGTGAAAAGAGGTATTATAATGCAACTCTTCCCAGCAAAGATAGGAAGACCAAACATGATTCTGTTCTGAACAAAAAGCTCTAAGGTACTGTTCAATATATCTGTTGGTCACCTCAGTTTGGCCGTCTGATTGAGGATGATAAGCTGAGGTTGCGTGGAGTTTTGTACCACTCAACTGAAATAATTTCCTCCAAAAATTGCTCAAAAATACTGGATCACGATCAGAAACTACGGATCTAGGAAATCCATGAAGTTTCACAATCATGTTACAAAACAGATGAGCCACTGTTGCAGCAGTGTAAGAAGTAGGTAATGGACCAAAATGTCCATATTTCGAGAGTCTATCAACCACAACTAACATGGTGGTAAATCCTTGTGACTTTGGTAAGGTCGTAATAAAATCCAAAGTTAAATCATCAAAGACAGCTTCGGGAATGGGCAATGGATTTAACAATCCCAATGGAGCTTGGGTAGAAGTCTTCACCTGTTGACAAATGGTGCATAAAGTGATGAAATCCTGGACTTCCTTGCGCATGTTCTTCCAAAAGAAGGAAGCTGAGAGTCAAAGGAAAGTCCTCAAGACACCTGCATGGCCTCCCAATGGTGTGCAATGGGCTTCAGTAATCAGAATGGCCTTAAGTTGGGATTGTGTGCCCAACATGAATCTGTCCTTGTGAAACAGAATGTCATCTTTACATGTGATGAAGGGGTCCTTGTTTGTACCATTAACCAATGACTGATGTATAGTCAATAGGTCTTGGTCTGACAAATTTTCGGACTTAATTTGATTAATTAAATCAAATTTTGGTTCAGATACCAAAGCTAGAACCGTACCTTGCACCATGTCATCATGTTGTCTTGATAAAGAGTCTGCCACCACATTGGAAAGTCCTGTTTTATACTCAATGCTGAAACTATAACCAAGAAGCTTAGACATGTACTTTTGTTGTTCAGGAGTCTGAATTGTTTGGGTGGGCAATTGTCTCAAGCTTTGATGATCTGTCCTTATCACAAAATGAGAACCTAGGAGGTAATGTCTCCACCTCTTGACAACCTCAGTTAGTGCATATAACTCTCGGACATAGGTAGAAGCTACTGCTATTTTCACCCCCAATTTCTTACTAAAAAATGAAATAGGCTTTCCCTTTTGTAACAAAACAGCCCCTACTCCAGAATTTGATGCATCCGACTCAATGACAAAAGAAGAACTAAAATCTGGAAGATTTAAAACAGGTGTGGTGGACATGGCCACTTTCAACTTTTGGAAGGATACATCAGCTTCAGGAGTCCATGAAAATTTGTCCTGTTTCAACAGTTCAGTTAGTGAATGGGCTATTGAAGCATAATGTTGTACAAACCTCCTATAATATCCTGTTAAACCAAGAAAAGCCCTTAGTTGCTTGATGGAATGAGGTATAGGCCAGTCTGTTATTGCAGATAGCTTCCTTGGATCAGCCTTCACACCAGAAACAGTCACTACATGGCCCAGATAGGCTATCTCCTTTGCTTGAGCCTCCTCAATCGGTTGCAGTGATAGAGTATGACAATCACCTTGCATCCTTGCTGTTAATGACTCTTCTCCTTGTTGTTGACAGCCACTCAATTTGATTGGTATGCCCTGCCATATGAATACCATAGACAAATTATTGTAGTCATGTGTGACCTTGCCTAGCTGAGTTAACCAATGCATTCCTAGAATTACATTCAGGTCACTCAACTCAATAACCCACAGGTTAGTGATGAATCCATGGCCTTGAATTTGGAGTTTGACATTAGGACACTTTCTGTCACAAAGAAGAAATTCTCCACTTCCCATAAAGACTCTCATCTTGGAAGACTTGGTCATAGGCAGTTGAAGTTCCTCAGCAAGCTTTCTTCTAATGAAGTTATAAGAGCTTCCAGAGTCTACTAACACATTAACTACTTGATTCGCAATACTGGCCTTCAACTGTATTGATCTCGGATTATTACTCCCTGACAGAGAATGCAAGGTTGCATCAATTCTAGTTCCCTTGGTTTCTTCTAAACCCCAAACTATCTCTTCTTCTTGCTCTTCACCCGAATCTTCTACTTCACCTATAAGAAGCATCATCTTGGCCTTGCATCGATGTTTAGCCGTCCACTTTTCATCACATGTGAAGCATATACCCAGTTCTCTTTTCTGTCGAATTTCCTCAGGGGACAGCTTTCGAACAGGTACTGTAGGTGGTGCTGGTAAAGCAAGTGTGTGGGATGATTGAATAGCTAAAGGAGTAGGTTTGTCAATTTTAATTGGTGAGTGGGGACGATGAAATGGTTTCTTGGTATGATTTGTATGATTTGTGAACGATGAACGAAGATCAGAATGATGGGTATCATAAGCTAATGCTAATTGCATAGCTTGATGCAAACTAGTGGGCCAATGCAACTGAATTGCTCCCTGGAGATCAGGTTGCAATCCCGAAATGAAAAGAACCATTAAAAGATTATCACTGAGATCATGTACCTGATTCAGCAATCGTTGAAATTCACGCATATAATCTGCCAAGGAACCATTTTGGGTCAATTTGGCAAGAACTCCTCGGACATCTCTGTAATGTGACGAACCAAAGCGTTGTCGCACAGTCGTAGTGAACTCCTCCCATGTCTGTACAGTACCGCTATTAAAGATCCATTGAAACCAATCTCCGGCGGCGCTGTTCATCTTCAACCCTGCGATCTGAACCTTGAGATGATCCGGAGTCTGTTGGAGACGAAAAAACAATTCGGATTTGAAGATCCAATTGTTAGGGTCTTGACCCTCAAAGGAAGGGATCTCCATCTTCATAAAACGCAGAGATCCTCGATCATCAGAACCCATTGGTGACTGATAACACATATTTTGTTACACTTATTTGTTACTCTTGATTAGTATTTTTAGGATTTATTTGAATAAAATAATGATTGTTAGAGTTAATTTAGGTTTTTAGTTTTTAATTGGGTTTAATTTATTTTCGTCAGAATTTTTCAGCTTTACGTTACTTCTGTATTTTGGCCATATCTCGGTCCATAGTTGTCGGATTGACTCCGTTCTTGTTGGGTTTTTCAGATAACACAGAGAGCTACAATTCTTATGCATAGCTCTAAGCCCAATTCGGACTAGAAGCTGGTCGATTTCGGACACCAAGTTGGACGCGTTTTGTTGAAGTTTTGTTTGACTATTGGGCTTGTAATTTAAATTAAAACCCAATTACTTAAGTGGCCCAAAGCCAAGTTTTATTGTTTCATTTTATTTTATTCGGTTTTTTATTTTATGTTTGGGCTGGAGCGATGAAACCCTAGCCGTCCTGCGTGACGGCTATTTAAAGGGGACTCTAGGAAACCCTTGGTAGTCAGTTTTTACAACAGAGAAGTTCTCTATGAGTTTTTATTCAATTGCGTTCTTCATCTTTTTTCTTCTTCTTCTTTTTATTTCAATTATGTTTACCTTAGCCATGCGAGGCTAAGAACCTTTTAATCAACCTAAGGGTAATGGATTCCATGGATTGGTCTTGAGGATCTGCGTTTATTTCAAATCAGTTTTGTTTCCCTTCCCAACTCAGATTGATATCGTGCGATCGTGGATATTCAATCTGAGGTTCGCGATTGCGATTATGGAAAGGGATTAATCATCAGATTTGATGATTAGGTTGATTGACCCTATGACCTTAAATCAAGCGGGCTGATACTCTGCGATTGTATGAGTAGAAACATCGTCTTTGATCAAATGCTAAGCGATCGCTTAGAGAGGGTTGTCAATTGGAAATAAGGATTCTGATCTGATTGACAAATCAATCACGATTCTGATATCTTCTTATCCGAGGAAAGACGTCCATGGAACCCAAACCTTAGGTTGGTTATTTTTAATTACGAATTTTTATTCCAAATTTATATTCTGCCTTTTTAATTATTGAATCAAAATCCAAAACCCCCCTTTTTAATTTTCTGTTCTCATAAGCGATTTTAACCAAAACAATTTCCTTGAGAGACGACTTAGGATTTCCACTTTACTGCAAATTTTCTGAACCCTAACTAAAGAATTAATTTTTAATTTGCGCGAGTTCGACAGCTCGTGTCAAATTTGGCGCCGTTGCCGGGGAAATTGCATCGGTCTAAATCGTTTTCTGATTCTTGATCATTTTCTTTTTCATCTCCATATTCTTTTTCTTTAATTTTCGTTTTTGTAAAATAAAGCAAAAAAAAAAAAAAAAAAACCAATAAAAAAAAAAATTTGGGGAAATCGGTAAAACTTCAGTTTGAGCGATTGGTTCCAGGATGTATCGGGTATTTCTGAACTTGTTCAACTTGCTCTGATCGCTCTGAAAATTGACAGCGGTTTCCAAGTTGATCAGTCTGTTGCTGCAGTTTTTCCTGCAAAGCCACAATACCAGCAGATGCAGCAGCAGCAGCAAAACAATCCTTTCTCTAATGCATATAATCATGGCTGGAAAAATCATCCAAATCTCAATTGGAATCAGAACCAGCAAAGTGCACCATTCCAACAGAGGCAGCAGTTTGCACCTTCTCAACAGAGGCAAAATTTTCAACAATTTGCACCTCCACAGCCAATGCAGCAGCAAGCCAGTAGCGATGGTCCTTCTTTGGAGGATTTAGTGAAGCAGATGGCAACTATCAATCTGCAGTTCCAGCAGATTACTGAGTATTCCCTCCAGAATCTGCAAACACAGATTGGCCAGCTTGCAACGTCAATGAGTCAAAATCAACAAGCAAGTGGCAGCTCCCTTCCATCCCAAACAGTTCCAAATCCAAAAGGAAGCGGAAATGTGAGTGCTATTACTCTGCGGTCTGGCAAGCATATGGAGGAGCCAAACCACACTGCTGCTGAGTCATCTAAGGGAAGTGACACTAGCTCCAAGAAGCAGAGCACTGATACATCTGATCATCTTGTTTTCTGCATTGATGTGATAGATGAAGTTGTTGAGGATTTTTCTCCTGAATTCCTTACTGATTTTTCATCTATTCATGGTTCTGATTTCTGTGATTGTAGTGATAGTCAAGAGTGCATTGTGTGTGCTGAAATAGCATCACATTTTCTGGTTTTAACGATGCACTTATTGATGAATCTGATTCTGAGTGTGAATCTGCACTTTCTGAATTGCCTGCTGATATTATTGATGATCCTAATTCTGTTTCTGAGAATTTGTTTACAGGCATTGCTGCTGACTTGTTTTCTGCAGAATTTGCACCACCAACTACACCTCTTCCATCCAGTGAGCAGCCTCCGAAATTGGAGTTGAAGGTTCTGCCCGACCACTTGAAATATGCATTTCTTGAGGAAAATGAGCAGTTACCTGTGATAGTGGCCAAGAACCTTCTACCTGAGCAGGAGGTAAAGCTTCTGACATTGCTGAAAGAAAATAAAAAGGCAATTGGATGGACTTTAGCAGATAATGTGGGAATCAGCCCTTCCATGTGCATGCACCGCATTTTACTTGAAGGTGTTAAACCAGTGAGGCAGAAATCAGGCTGTTTGATGCTGTTTATTCTCCTTAGGGAGTTCAGGGAGTTCTCTTCCCTCTTTTTCTTTTCTTTCTGTTATTTGCATTTTTATTTTTCTTTTCCTTTCTTTCTTTTAGTTTTTGACTTTTTCTTTTCTTTCTGTTATTTGCATTTTTATTTTTCTTTTCCTTTCTTTCTTTTAGTTTATGATTTTTTCATAGGTAGATTTTCCTTTTCTTTCTGGTAATTATTGAGTGGTACATAGAGTAGACATAGATCACAGTGTTTGATAGCATAAATCTGTTGGGCTTTGATCTCGATTCTTGGATTACAACTACCTATTGATTGATTTTGTGCTGTTGATTGCATGACTTGGTTTACCCTTGTGAGGTTTTGAGCCTGCATACATGGCATATCTTCTGGCCATGCTTTCTTTCTTGTGTGTTTCTGCTCTTGATTGTTGTCCTCTAGAACTTGCTCTTGTTCTTTTTGAAACTGTATTTTTCACTTGCATGCATGAACATGATTGAGGCATTCTTTCTTTTCTGTACCCACTTTAGCCAGATAGTCGTCCCTTATATTATTATCCCTTGGTGAGCCCCTTTGAGCCTTTATATCTTTTATTTCTTAAGCCGCATTACAAGCCTAAGTGAAAAACCAATTAATTCCACACCCTGGAGTTTTACTGAGCATTGGTTTCATTGTGATGTTGTGTTTAAGTGTGGGGGTTTGCCCGAGACGGACAAAAGTTTAAGTGTGGGGGGTGACCATCTGATTCATTTCTTCTATGTGGTTTTACTTCTTCAAAACAAAAACAAAAAAAAAAAAAAAAAAAAAAAAAAAAAAAAAAAAAAAAAAAAAAAAGAAAAAAAAAAAAAAAAAAAAAAAAAAAAAAGAAAAAAAAAGTGTTTATCTTTTCAGTATCTTTGTTTTATGTTCTTAGTTTAGTTCTTAACTTTTGCTCTTTGTAAAATTCTGGGGTGTTTAGCTTTCTCTTCCATATTCATCCATACCTTTACCTCAGCCCCATTACAACCCTGCATAAAGCCCTCTTGATTTGTGCATGCATGTGTTATGAGCAGTGGAGAAGTAGAACTTGAGCAAGCCTATGGTAGGATGATTTTCTTGAGTTGATTTGAGTGATATACTGAATTAACTGATACACTTGAGAGAAAAATTGAGAGCATCTTGTGAGGAACCATTTTTATGCAGTTAGCAGTTGCAGTTGAAGTTAGCAGGTCTTGTGATTTGAGATTAGGGAATTTCTGTCCTGATTGATTTATCTGTAGAAGACTTGTGATCTTTGTATATTTTCTGTATGCTTGGTAATTGTTAGAAAGGATTGGTTGATCTTAGTATTTTACTTTCAATTTTAGTTTTTGCCCAGGAGTGCAAAAAGATAAGTGTGGGGGAATTTGATAACACATATTTTGTTACACTTATTTGTTACTCTTGATTAGTATTTTTAGGATTTATTTGAATAAAATAATGATTGTTAGAGTTAATTTAGGTTTTTAGTTTTTAATTGGGTTTAATTTATTTTCGTCAGAATTTTTCAGCTTTACGTTACTTCTGTATTTTGGCCATATCTCGGTCCATAGTTGTCGGATTGACTCCGTTCTTATTGGGTTTTTCAGATAACACAGAGAGCTACAATTCTTATGCAGAGCTCTAAGCCCAATTCGGACTAGAAGCTGGTCGATTTTGGACACCAAGTTGGACGCGTTTTGCTGAAGTTTTGTTTGACTATTGGGCTTGTAATTTAAATTAAAACCCAATTACTTAAGTGGCCCAAAGCCAAGTTTTATTGTTTCATTTTATTTTATTCGGTTTTTTATTTTATGTTTGGGCTGAAGCGATGAAACCCTAGCCGTCCTGCGTGACGGCTATTTAAAGGGGACTCTAGGAAACCCTTGGTAGTCAGTTTTTACAACAGAGAAGTTCTCTCTGAGTTTTTATTCAATTGCGTTCTTCATCTTTTTTCTTCTTCTTCTTTTTATTTCAATTATGTTTACCTTAGCCATACGAGGCTAAGAACCTTTTAATCAACCTAAGGGTAATGGATTCCATGGATTGGTCTTGAGGATCTGCGTTTATTTCAAATCAGTTTTGTTTCCCTTCCCAACTCAGATTGATATCGTGCGATCGTGGATATTCAATCTGAGGTTCGCGATTGCGATTATGGAAAGGGATTAATCATCAGATTTGATGATTAGGTTGATTAACCCTATGACCTTAAATCAAGCGAGCTGATACTCTGCGATTGTATGAGTAGAAGCATTGTCTTTGATCAAATGCTAAGCGATCGCTTAGAGAGGGTTGTCAATTGGAAATAAGGATTCTGATCCGATTGAAAAATCAATCACGATTCTGATATTTTCTTATCCTAGGAAAGACGTCCATGGATCCCAAACCTTAGGTTGGTTAATTTTTAATTACGAATTTTTATTCCAAATTTATACTCTGCCTTTTTAATTATTGAATCAAAATCCAAAACCCCCCTTTTTAATTTTCTGTTCTCATAAGCGATTTTAACCAAAACAATTTCCTTGAGAGACGACATAGGGTTTCCACTTTACTGCAAATTTTCTGAACCCTAACTAAAGAATTAATTTTTAATTTGTGTGAGTTCGACAACTCGTGTCAATCGGTTTTCGGTTTTTTGAATATCCTAAAATTAGTTTCATGATTATTGTACAAATAACATCTTTTGTACATATTGGCTTTATAAAAAAAAAATTTGAAATACAAAAATATCACTAAACAATACTATAGTTGATGAGACGTGACTAAGTTTTTTTTTTGGTTTAGTTGATGAGTTAATGGGTCTTGAGTTTAGAAATTTTTGGGCTATGATTAGAGAAATGACAAGTAGGTAGAGGATAATTAATATATTGGATCGGTTTGGATTTGATAGGTTTTCATCAAACCATCCGAAAACCGATCCAATCCAATTATAATTTGCGGTTTGCTTTCGGTTTCCGATTTTTCGGTTTTTGGTTTATTCGGTTATCGATTTTTCGGTTCGGTTTTCGCGGTTTGAATCGGTTTGGATCGGTTGATGAACACCCCTAAGCTTAGGCTATTAAAGCCAAAGCCTGTAGGCTTAACATGTCCCATTTACACCCCTAGTCGTAACTTGTGAAGAACATGAATATAGAGGGACAGAGCAAACTTCACAATTAAAAAGAAAGATGGAACAATCAGCGATAAATGTCTAAAATCATTTAAATGACATTGGATCCACATAAATCATTTAATCAATATTTTAATATTTAAATTTTTTTAAAAATACAAAAAAAACAAAGAATTTATTAATGGGGAAATTTTCATACTCCATATATATATATATATATATCTTCATTGAATTTTCTCTTTAACAGTTTTCGGTTCTGGGAGGCGCTGCAGGAGGCTTTTGGTACGCAGTTGAGACTGAGTAACACCTATCACCCTCAGACTGACGGACAGACTGAGCGGACCATCCAGACATTCGAGGACATGTTGAGGGCTTGCACTTTGGAGAAGGGTTCAACATGGGATAGGTACCTGCCATTGGTTGAATTTTTGTACAACAACAGTTTCCATGCTAGCCTTGGCATGGCACCCTACGAGGCGTTGTATGGTAAGAGGTGTCGGACTCCTACCTGCTGGTCTGAGGTTGGAGACAAGGAGCTGTTTGGCTTGGACTTTGTCCAAGATACCACTATGCAGATCAAATTGATCAGGGAAAAGTTGAAGCAGGCGCAGAATCGCCAGAAGAGTTACTACGATGTGCGGTGTAACACCCCGAGTATACCCGGTTTGTTAACATATCATCGTATTAAGCTGCACTTAATTAAAAATGCGGAATATCTTTTTCTTTTCAATTATGACGTTGTTATACTTAGCCAAGTTGATTACTTAATCAATTTCATAAAATATCGCCTGTATGTAAATTGCAAAAAGACATCTAACTGAAATACCTCATAATATAGATAAAGCGAGTATCTATGTCACAGATCTACAACACGTAGTCCGGACAATAATCCTGATACATTAATACAACTCCAACATAAAACAAGACATAATCAAGTCTATGTGGCATGGACAATCCCCATGCTCACTAAATCAACAGCATAACCAACAGAGTCTCAACAGAGAAATCCATAAACTGAAGCTAAAAGCATAAGACAGTAAATAGGATTCAACATCCAATCATAACAGCATATCAACATAAGCAGCATAAACATGTAACATCTATCAGCTAAGCTCTGGCCTCCTGCCACTAGAGGTCTCAACCCCCGCATTACCTGAACCTGAAATAAGCATTCCCCAAACATGGGGTGAGATCTCTAAACCAGAAATCTCAGTAAGACAAGGGGTCCTCAAGGATCTTCCACCCCAAGCTCACTTACATGTGCAATATAAGTTCCAAAGGCAGTAATTCAATATAAGTTCCAAAACTCAATGCAGTGCAACAGATATTCATGCCATGTGTGTTTAAACTACTCTACTGGCAAGAGAAATGCAGGAATACGTCTATTACCTACAGATAGTACAAGGAACACCGCTTGCACCTCACCCACAGCCTCACCATATTGTATGTACCACATACTCAGGCTTACCGTATAGGTGGAACACCACATGCATATCATAAAGGCACTAGCATATAACAGCTCAATAGAATTTCCAAAACATCAAAAGCATGTAACACAGCAAGCATATAACCATACCCCCATGGGATATGGTGGAACCACAACATGGCTAAACCGAAGACACAAAAGCTTACCTTGCAAGCTCACTATCCAATGCCAAGAGTCCACACAGCTCAAGTCCAACACACAGCAGATCACAACCTGATTAGGACCAGTAAGCATATCAACACTCATAGCTTATAAGCATAAACATAAAGACTACGTTTTCCTCTTACGATTTATGTCTTAAGGCTTCACGCAAAGTCATAAGCCTTTAACCACTTGATTCTGACTTAGTTCAATTAAAACAGAAGTTCAACTTCATCAATCTAGGGTTCACAAACCCCCAATAGCTGCACTAGCCTACTGTATGAACAGTGCAGCTACTGTTCTGCGAAATCCCAAAATATCCGGATATTCGTCGGGGGCATATCCGGATATCAATATCCGGATATCTCTCTTCCAATATCCGGATATCCATATCCGGATATTCAGATCCGCATATCCGGATACCTATATCCGGATATCAATATCCGGATATTCACAACAAAATATTCGGATGTTTCGCGACAGAACCCAGATTCTGCATCTCGCGAAAATCCAAACCAAAGGTCCAACTTTTACCGATTACAGAAGCTTAAACAGGCATTTCTAAGTGTGTTAAGCATTACCGAACGTTAGGTTATCATCTTTAGCTCAATACATGCATCAAGGTTCCACTTTTAACCAATAACTCATGATCAAAGGTTGAGTATGCATACCAGGCTTAAAGATGAACCAAAGGTTGCTCTTGGAGCTCACAACCAGCTCCTCAAGGTTCTGCCTTGGATAGAAAACGAAAATACCAAACAAGGCTTGGCTCTTTCTCCCGAGAGGTTGCTTCTTGAAGCCACACAACCAAAGAACAAGGCTCTAAACCCCACAACCAGAGAAGACAGCCCAAGAAACACCCAAGAGTAGCTCACCAACTCAGAACCCAAACTTCTCACCCAACCCAACACAACCACAAGGTGATCTCAAGGAAGAAACAAGAGAAAATATGATTATTTGGTGGTTTCTCATGAAGAAATGGTGAAGACAAGTCAAGAAAGCACCAAGTCAGCAATGGGAGGCACAAGGGTCATGTAGGAAGGCTGAGTATCATCCTAGGGTTTAGTGCCCTTAGTATATATAGGTGGTTTAACACTTAAACACACAGTATTAACTTTAATTGCTACGCTTAGCATTTTAATCCCAAACTTTGGATTCTTAACCTACTCAATTTTACAAGAATTATCATATTTTTATTTTATTTTTCGGAGCACCTTTCCGGTACGCGCTTTTCATAGCCAGTATCAGTTTATGGCACCAGTTCTCATTATTTTAACTTGAAACTCGTTTTACAAGTCCTATATATTATTCTAGGAATTATCATGCACTTATTATAATTTTCTGGGATACTTTATCGGTACGCATTTATACCGACTAGCGGAACCGGTATCGGCACTTTTCTTCCGAAAAATGACTTTCAACATTCTTAATCACTTACTATAATTATTAGAGACTCATAATAATTATTAGGGTCAATTATGGAATTATTTCCTAATTCTCATATATAATTAATTAATTTCCTTAATTAACGGTGCAGGTTCTTACATGCGGCATCGTCCACTGGAGTTCAGTGAGGATGAGCACGTGTTTGTGAGACTTTCACCTGTCACCGGTGTTGGTCGGGCACTTGGAGTGAGGAAGCTGAGCCCGAGGTTCATTGGGCCATACCAGATACTTGGTAGAGTAGGACCTGTTGTCCACCGGCTTGCCTTGCCTCCGAACTTGGCCAACATCCACGACGTGTTTCACGTGTCTCAGCTTCGCAAGTATGTAGCGGATCCTTCGCACGTGGTGCAACCGGATGATGTGGAGGTTCGGGAGAACCTAAAGACTCCCGTCGGACCACTCAAGATTCTCGATCGTGGCGAGAAGCAACTGAGGAGCAAGATCATTCCGATGGTCAAAGTGCAGTGGACCGGAAGAACTCCTGAGGAGTGAACTTGGGAGCGAGAGGACGAGCTTCTCCGGCAGTATCCCGACTTCCGAGACAGGTATGTTTCTGATTTTGAGGACAAAATCCTTAAAAATGTGGGGTGAATGTAAGAACCTGCACCGTTAATTAAGGAAAATAATTAATTAAATGTGTGAAATTAGGAAATAATTCCATAATTGACCTTAATAATTATAAGAAGGCTTAAATAAATATAGAAAGTGATTAAGAATGTTGAAAGTCGCTTTTCGGACGAAAAAATGCAGATACCGGTTCTGCTACTCGGTATAATTGCGTACCGATGAAGTATCCCAAAAAATTATAAAAAGTGTGTATATGTCACTAGAATAATATATAAGACTTGTAAAACAAGTTTCAAGTGAAAATAATGAGAACTGGTGCCAGAACTAATACTGGCTATGGAAAAGCGCGTACCGGAAAGGTGCTGCGAAAAATAAAATAAAAATATGATAAATCTTAGAAAAATGAGTAGGTTCAGAATCCTAAGTTTGGGATTAAAATGCTAAGCGTAGCAATTAATGCTAATATTGTGTGCTTAATGACTTAAACCTCTATAAATACATAACTTGGCCCAAAACACTAGGCACCTTGCATTCCTACGTGACTTGTTGGGGTGGCTGATCAGTTTGCTACTGTTCCATTGCTCTCTTCCATTTTTCTTGACCAAAAACTCAACCAACTGATCATTCTCTTGGTTGCTTCTTCACTTAAACACCTTGGGTGAGTGGGAACTATCATGAGGAGTGTGTGGTGAGCTCCATTCTGAGTTGGGGTTGCTGTTTTGGGAGGTTCTTTGGGCTGAGTTCCTTGCTTGGGTTTTAGGAGCCATTTTCCTTGGTTGTGGAAGCTTCAAGGAGCAACCTTTGTGAAGAGAGAACCATTATGGTGTGCCATTTCCGTGCACCTTCTAAGTCAGAACCTTTGAGACAGTTTGGAGAGCTCCAAGAGCCATTGTTGCTCTGTTTTGAGCTTGGGTAAGTGTTACCAATCTTTGATCTTGAGTTTTAATGATTAAAAGAGATGTCTTAGCATGTTTAATGAATTAAACAAGTAACCACCCAGTATATGAACCTAAAGAAGTGTAAAAATGCATGCTTGGACATTGGAATAAGTTAAAAACCCAATCTTTAGAAGGATATCTCGCGAAATTCAGAACTGCATTCTGTCGCGAAATATCCGGATATTGATATCCGGATATGCCCCCGACAAATATCCAGATATTCTGGGTTTTCGAAGAACAGTAGCTGCACTGTTCATACAGAATGATGTTTGGGGTTTGTGGACCCTAGACTGGTTAAGTTGAGCTTCTGTATTGATTAGTTAAGTCAGAATCTAAGTGATTAAGGGCTTGTGGCTTTGTGAGAAGCCTTAAGACATGAAATGTAAAGGAAAGACGTTGTCCTTGCGTCTTATACTTGTTGAGTATGATTTTGATATGATTGTTGGTCCAAAACAGATTGTGATTCTGCTGTGTTTGGGCTTTGAGATTGGTTGGACTCTTGGCTTAGATTGTTAGCTTGCAAGGTAAGCTTTCGTGTCCTCGGTTTAGTCATTGTTGGTTTCACCATGTCCCATGGGGGTATGGTTATATGCATGATGTTGTTTTCATGATATATTGATTTGTTGAAATGCTGTTGAGCTGTCATATGCGAGTGCCTTTATGATATGCATGTGGTGTTCCACCTATACGGTAAGCCTGAGTATGTGGTACATATAAGAGGGTGAGGCTGTGGGTGAGGTGCAAGCGATGTTCCTTGTACTAACTGTAGGTAATAGACGTATTCCTGCATTTCTCTGGCCAGGAGAATAGTTATAACACACATGGCATGAATATCTGTTGCACTGCATTGAGTTTTGGAACTTATACTGTTAAATGCTTTTGAACTGATATTGCACGTGTAAGTGAGCTTGGGGTGGAAGATCCTTGAGGACCCCTTGTCTTACTGAGATTTCTTGTTTAGAGATCTCACCCCACGTTTGGGGACGCTTATTTCAGGTTCAGGTAACTTGGGGGCTGATGCCTCTGGCAGAGGGAGGTCGGAGCTCAGTTGATGATTATTGCTGTTTATATGCTGTCATGTTTGGATGCTGGATATATCTGCTGATGTTATGTTTTTAGCTTACTTTTAGTATGTTGCTGTTGTTGAGACTTCTGTTGGGCTTGTTGTCTTATTTGGGTGAGCATGAGGTTTGTCCATGCCACTTTGATTTCTGTTATGTTTAAGTTATCTGAGTTGTATAAACTATCAGTTAAAGTGGCATGGGGTTTGTCCATGCCACTTTAATTAAAAAATATCACGATTCATGAAGAAGTAATTATATGGTCTAAACAGTAACTTCAGTCATCATAACCACAACTAACAAATATATATAGATTATAATTTATACATAATCGATACATTATTTTGCCGTGTGAAATTTTCCAAGCTCAATACTGTTAACACAGAACCTAACCTACATAATGCAACATTAATGGTAAAAAATCTTTTTAACCCAAAACTTTAAGGCACTAGGTGATTTATATTAATAATTTTATATCTTTTTAACACTAAATACAGCATAAGCAGAACCAACCTAGATTCCATTCCAGGTGTGTATACTACATAGTTTGCGAAATTGGCATCCTCCATGATTTTGGTTTTTCTGTTTATGTTTACTCACTTCAATTCTTTTTCATTACTGGTTTAATGAATTTTATTCAAGGTTAAAAAAAAATTAAAATTTGTTCTTTTTCACTTCGGTGTACCGGGTTCTATCATTTTTGTCACTTCAACCTTTGAACTGGAAAGAACAAACCCAAAAATAATATGATTCAACCTCAAACCCGTTTGAATGTAACGGATAATAGTGGAGCCCGAGAATTGATGTGTCTTCGAATTATAGGAGCTAATAATAAACGATATGCTTCTTTTGGTGATATTGTTGTTGCTGTAGTAAAGGAAGCAGTACCAAATACGTCCTTAGAAAGATCAGAAGTGATCGCAGCTGTAATTGTACGTACTTGTAAAGAACTCAAACGTAGTAACGGTATAATAATACACTATGATGATAATGTTGCGGTTGTTATTGACCAAGAGGGAAATCCTAAAGGAACACGAATTTTTTGTGCAATCGCCCGTGAATTGAAATAGTTAAATTTCACTAAAATAGTTTCACTGGCACCCGAAGTATTATAAAAAAATGAGACTATGATAGATAGATATATCTATATTAATATTATTTAATATTTCATAAAAACCCAATAAAAAATGGAATAAGAAAAAACATAGAGAAAAGAGCATGTTGATGATATGGAAAGTCAAGGGCGACCATAATTTTCGTTTATCATGGGTAAGGATATCATTGCTGACATAATAACCTCTGTACGAAATGCTGACATGAATAAAAAAGGAACGATTCAAATACCATTTACTAACATTACCGAAAACACTGTGAAAATACTTTTACGGGAGGGTTTTGTTGAAAACGTCAGAAAACATAGGGAAAGCAACAAATATTTTTTAGTTTTAACTTTACGATATAGAAGAAATAGGAAAGGGTCATATAAAACTATTTTAAATTTAAAACGAATCAGTACACCCAGTCTACGAATCTATTTGAATTATCAACGAATTCTTAGAATTTTGGGAGGGATGAGGATTGTAATTCTTTCTACTTCTAGGGGTATAATGACAGATCGAGAGACTCGATTAGAAAGAATCGGCGAAGAAATTTTATGTTATATATGGTAATTTTTCTGATATACGAATTATACGAGAACCTTCTATTCGTTTTTTTTAAGGAGGGGGTACAATTTGAAATTCAAAATGGAAAATGTAATAAATAAACATTATTTTCTTTCATTAAATAGATTTGCGATTAAGTAAAGGAATGATAAATATGATAATAAGGGCCTTTGCTCATAAAATTTGTGAAAAATGTCGATTGATCCGCAGGCGGGGACACGTTATAGTAACTTGTTCAAATCCGAGACATAAACAAAGACAAGGATAATATTTCCACAAAAAGAGGACTTTTATTTTTAAAAACCAGATGCACAAATAAAATAAATTTAGATTAAAGAAAAAATAGTATAAATTTCAATAAGAAATCATAAAAAATATGGCTAAACCTATACAAAAAATTGGTTCGCGTAAAAATGGACGTATTGGTTCGCATAAGCATGCTCGTAAAATACCAAAGGGGGTTATTCATGTTCAAGCTAGTTTCAACAATACCACTGTGATTGTTACAGATATTCAGGGTCAGGTGATTTCTTGGTCCTCTGCCGGTACTTGTGGATTCAAAGGTACACAGAGGGGAACGCCATTTGCAGCTCAAATCGCAGCAGGAAATGCTATTAGAATGGTAGCGGATCAAGACATGCAATGAGCAGAAGTCATGATAAAAGGTCCCGGTCTCAGAAGAGATGCGACATTAAGAGCTATTCGTAGAAGTGGTATAGTCTTAAATTTTATACGAGATGTAACCCCTATGCCACATAATGGATGTAGATCTCCAAAAAAAAGGTGTGTAAAACTAAAAATAAACATCGAAGAGATTTCAAATTCAAGAGAAATTTTTTTTTGAAAGGGTTGATGATAAGAAAATATATTACTATGGTTCGAGAGAAAGTAAGAGTATTTACTCGGACACTATAGTGGAAGTGTGTTGAATCAAGAGTAGACAGTAAGCGTCTTTATTATGGACGTTTTATTCTGTCTCCACTTATGAAAGGCCAAGCCGATATAATAGGCATTGCGATGCGAAGAGTTTTGCTCAGAGAAATAGAGGGGACGTGTATCACAAGTGCAAAATCTGAGAAGATACCACATGAATATTCTACCATAGCGGGTATTCAAGAATCAGTACATGATATTTTAAAGAATTTGAAAGAAATTGTATTAAAAAGTCAGCTCTATGGAACTCGGGAGGCGTCTATTTGTTTCAGATATCATTTTACCACCTTCTGTAGAACTCGTTGATAATACACAACATATAGCTAACGTAACAGAACCAATCCATTTGTATATTGGATTAAAAATGGATAGGAATCGCGGATATCGTATAAAAACACTAAAAAAATTTCAAGACAAAAGTTATATTATAGATGTTGTTACGATATGATAGATCGATATATCCAATCAGAGATTGGTATGTTAATATATGATCTGTTTGCCCTCCCTCAGGTACCTATAGGAGAGGTACCCTAAAGATAAGCGGATCACTGTGCACTATAATATAATGACATAGTCAAGGCGTGGGGTGTGTGCACAGTGACAAGCTAAGAGAAAGGGTTTAGAGTGTGTGTACCTTATTGGTTTAACCCTTTATTTATAGATGGGTTACCTGGCAGGAGCAGATTTTTTGGCCTCTTAGGAGTATTGGGGGTCCAATTGTTGATCCATTGCTGCCGTAGTAGGATTAGTATAATTAAGGAATATTTCCTTAATTTCCCCTTAGCAGTTAGCCTTATTTGGGCCTTCTAGAATATGGGCTGCTTAGTTGTTCGGATAAGATCGTCATTAATAGAAGATTCCCTCCCTGTTTGTGCTGTCCTTTATTGGACCTTCTAGAACATAGGCCTTTGTCATGTCCATAACAGTTTCCCCTCATCCAGGCTACCTGGGTATCCGGGTTGCTGGGGTGAATTTCTTTATATTCTGCTTTAGGTTTTCTGCCGAGCTGAGAGCGTTTGAGTTTTTTAAACTCTTTGCATAACTCTTTGCATATATGCTCCTTATATCTTTAGGATTTTTCAACCGGAGTCCTTATTTCCCCTTATCTCGGCGGGCTAAAGATAAACCTGGGAAGATATCTGATGTACTCCCTACACCGAGTTAGGGATGAGCTTAAGTAGTTTGTATTCAACTGGTGAGTTCCCCCCAAGCATAATCCCTTATGCACCGGTTCTGAGTTTGTAGCTTTCTTCTGAATCCGGGAACGATTTTCCCTGGCTCCTTACATGGGCGGATTATGCATGAGCCCGACAAGATACTTCACATGTGTAATCGGGGAACGGACGACCTTGAGTTGTTGGGATCCAACTGACGAGTTGCCCACAAGCCTCATCCATGTAACCCGGCTAAAAGTTGCCCCCAGCCCGGTAGTTTGGTTGTTCAGGCTGCCAAGATGAAATAGCAGTAATCTCAGCATTTGAATTTCCTTTGCATATTTTATTCAAGTTAACATTCAAATTCTTGCTTTGACTTGGCATCTTTATTGAAGCAATTTTCTTTGGGTTGGAACTTTTTTTGGCCGACTTAATTAGGTCAGCGATTGCAGATATTATTTCTGTCATTCATTCAGCCAATTTTAGTGAACCGAGTATTTGAATATGTTGTTTCCATATTTCTCCCTCAACCTTTTTTGGCTGAGATGGTGCTTCGGTGAGGCAACGTTTGCCTTCTATTAACCTCGAGCTCGGCTTCTCCTTCTGAGATTTTCGCTTTGAGCCCAACTTCTTGCACTGTGGCTTTATTGATTCAGATTTAGCTTTTCAGTGTTAACTGAACAGAATGACCAAGCCAAAGGTATTTCATGCGGATTCCGTCTTTTAACCCAATTTTCTTAATTAGGTTTTCAAATTTGAGGTGTCATGGTGACTTGATCAAGGTCGTACCAATCTGCCCCTTATTTTTCAAGCCAAATTTTATTTATCACAGCTTGTACACATGTTGTTTATTTTGACAACATTTAGGATTCAGAAGCGTCCTTCCGTTTTCCTATGCCTCGGCTAGAAGTCACAGTCCTGCAGTGTGCTTTTTATTTTTAACCCGTTTTCTATCCAGGTTCTTGCATGTTGCTAGCCGTAGGTTTCCAATACCCTGGCTTTATAATATTTAACTCGGCTTCTTGTCAGAGTGTCATTTTTTGACTTTGGCTTATTTTTACTTTCCCATGCATTTTAGGCTTTGAATTTTTGGAACAGGGAATGGTACTTCACTGCCCCTTATCTCGACGGGTTGAGCTTGAACCCGACAAGATACTGCGTACATTCCATATAACCGGGTGATGAGTGAGCTTGAGTTGTTCGGATCGAACTGGCGAGTTGTCCCCAAGCGCATCATCCTTGTAACTCGGCTTAATATAGTTGTGTCCAGGTGTCCATTTCTTGGATCCCGGATGTGAGTTTTCAGTTCTCCTTACCAATTTCCTGTCAGTAATCGCGGATTTGGGGTACGATCCTTTTTTCCAAGACCACATCTCTCCAAACCCGTCTTCACTTTATCCTGGATTGGGGTGTGATCCTTTTACTAGGATCCCATCTCGCCAAATCCGTCTTCATTTTTTATCCCGGATTTCTATCTTGGGTCTTTATCCCGGATTGGGATGTGATCCTTTTTTTTTCAGGACCACATCTCTCCAAATCCGGTAGTCTGGATGTCTGGGGTGCATAAGCCGGGTATCATGTATGTTGTTTCAACATTGCTCCCTCAATCTTTTTGGCCGAGGTACGTAGCTCGGACTAGTTGACCAGTCTTTTTGACTGTCTTACTGAGATCTTAAAGTATGAGGATTGCTGCTTTTCTCTTTTAATTTTGGTTGCATTCCTGCACTTTCCCCCCAGTTCGCTAGTCGGGATATCCGGGTTGTCGGGTTGTATTACTTAAATCAAAGTATCTTTATGTCGAAATACTTACTTGCTTTTGTTATTTGCCTTTTTTGCTTATTTGAGGATATTCGAGATCCCTTTTCACTGATGTTGCGGGGTTTTGTTCCCGGTTCTTTGCATGTTTGGTTTGCAGAGTTAAGTTTCTCCTTGCTATAATTAGCCCAGTTTTATATACTGTAGCTTTATTTGTTTGAGATTGACTTTTCCAGAATCTCGTATTGATATCGTCTTCTATTTCAACCCGGTTGTGCATACCGTGTCTTTCACAGATTTTGACTTGATCAACATCATTCACCTTTTTGAGTTCGGCTTACATTGTCGTGACGTTCAGATAGAACAGGGTGAGACTCCCGCTGAATGCAGGGCCGGGATGTCGATTTTCTTTATAATTACTATTGCCGGGTTCTTATCTAGTTCTTCTTATCTTATGTTTCTAAGGCTTTCCATCCATTTCACGCCTTTGGATGATTTTGCATTTATACTCACATCTTGAGTTTAATGCCTCCCTGATAACTCAGATATATTTTTCTAAGTATTCGAGGTTCATCAGATTCCAGAGTTGCCTGAAGTATTCGTTAAATACTTCTAAGGACTTAGCATTCTCTTGATTTTGATAAACAAGCTTGTATCCTTGTTATCTAGGAATATCAAACCTTACTCGAGTTGTTCCTCATCTGAGACGGGTTATTTTTATAACTCGAATAAATTCTTATTTTCGCAACTCGTGCATTTTACGAGTTTCGGTATATTGACCTGGCCGAGGTCAAAGCATTATACGAATTTCGCTTTTTGTCACTCTCTGTGCCGCATGTTTGTTTTAACTTAATGTTTTGTTAAGTCAGCATTGATGAAGGTGATCATTGTCGCCTTCAATCATGACCTGGGTTTCATAACCCGGTACTATCCAAGATAAAGGCAGTATTGTCACATGTCCCACTTGGGTCTTTCGACCTTAGTACGGAGCATTTCGACTTGATCAGAGTCAGCATGACAAATTGCGCTTGTATCTCAAAATTTATGTTGATGCATCATAAACACAAGGATCCATATTTACGAAGGTATTTACTTGTTCCCTCGTTTTACTTTAACCCAGATTTGTATATCGTGGTTTCATAATATTCAACTCGGCTTTTTTCCTGAGTTTCAATTTCGAAGGCATCATGATGACTTGCTTCAATCTGCCCTCTTGAATCTTAGTTTGGTTTGGATTACGAAAGCGTCCTCCCGTTTTCCCTGAGCCAGGCTTGATGTTGCATGCATGCATTATTCTTTTATTTGAACCCGAATTTGGATCCGTCTTCCATTTTATATCCTGGATTTGCATCTATCCCGGATTGGATCTCGCCATATCCGTCTTCATTTTATTTTTGATTTGCATCTCGGATCTTTATTTCTATCCCGCATTGGATCTCGCCATATCCGTCTTCATTTTATTTTCGATTTGCATCTCGGATCTTTATTTCTGTCCCGGATTGGATCTCACCATATCCATCTTCATTTTATTTCCAATTTGCATCTTGGATCTTTATTTCTATCCCGGATTGGATCTCGCCATATCCGTCTTCAACTTTTATGATGGATTGACTCCATTTAATAAACCATTTATATCCCGAAGGGCCGGTCTTCATTCTGACTTGGCTTCTTTTGTTGAAGCGTTATGTTTAAGGAGACACATTTTGCCTCTTTGAATTGCATTGCTGCTTCTTCTTGAATGGCTTTTTAATTTGGGCCCCATTTCTTTTGCGGTGCCTTTTTATCTGAACCCGACTTCTCGTGCCTCAGCCTTTCTTTCAGCTTGGCATTTTTCGCATAAGTCTTGTATTAGACTTTATCTTTAATTGAAGCCCGAATCATTGACCATTTTTTCCGTGACTCGACTTTCTAGCCAAATCTTATTTGAGTGGATCTCCACATCATTCGTTTGAGTATTCCTTGCAATAATAAATGCAGCATAATAAAGTATGGAGAAGGAAATTAGCAATAATATTGATTCAATCAGCAATCAATAATTATCCAAGTATAATCAGATAATAATTGCAATCAACAATTAATAATAATTGACTAGCATCAATCAATAATTAATACTAGTTGACTATAATTCATTCTATCAGATTTGATTGAGCATCCATCACGAAGGATCCATGCTCCCCAATTTTGTTGATCTTCATCTATGCTCCATGAAACTTAGGGAACGCGGCCTCATGGTGAAATCTGATACTCTTTTGTCATGATAATATTCAAAATATCTGCCGACCTGCTTTTGTCGACATATAATACTAGACAAATGCATAATTATACACTTTGTATATCAATGCTTGTTGAAATTTCACATCATATAAGAATTTGGTCCAACAAGATGTTTAGTAAAATCATGATAATAAATTCTGGGATATAAAAGTAAGGAAAAGAATATTTCCCTGTTATTTTGTAACCATCATGCTTGCAATAGAGAAGGATTCCTGTAGTTGGAGGAACATAAACCAATTCGGGTCTTTTTGATTTGGGCCCATTGGCATAGTTTCAACATATTATTCTCACTCCTATTGAAATCTGATCCTGTTTTAGGTCATGATGCAGAACATATTGCTGATGTGGAATATTTGAGAATTTTAAGTGCTCCTCCACATGTTATGCAGCCGACCTATTTGCAAAGGTTTTTAGCTTTTGCTCGAGAATCTCACCCATAAATAGAATAGAATTAGAATAAGAAAATTGACTATAGTGCCACAAGCTGCATACTTCAACGGATCTTCCCCCGAGGTGGTTATTGATTTCGTTGCATTTAATGGTCCAGATGTTCATAAAAAATGCAATTGTATGATGACGACATATGGTTTATGTGGGCACTATCCCAATCATCATTAAATATTTATGTTAATCAAGAATCTTTTATATGGCCTAACTATTGAATCATGGGGTTATTACCAAGTGGCCATATAAAATAGAATTATGCCAATCAAACAAATTATGCCAATCAAATGAAAAAGCGAGAATATGATATATGATTACCTCATACCATTGCCATTTGGGAGTTAATTAATGAAGTTAATTAATTAATTATGTGAAATTAGAAAATAATTCTATAATTGACCCTAATAATTATGTTGAGGCTCTAATAATTATAGTAAGTGAGTAAGAATGCTGAAAGTCGCTTTTCGGAAGAAAAGTGCAGATACCGGTTCTGCTAGTCGGTATAAATGCGTACCAAAAAAGTATACCGGAAAATTATAATAAGTACATGATAATTACTAAAATAATATGTAGGACTTGTAAAACGAGTTTCAAGTCAAGATAATGAGAACTGGTGCCAGAAACTGGTACTGGCTATGAAAAGCGCGTACCAGAAAGGTGCTCCGAAAATTATAAGAAAAATATGTTAATTCTTGTAAAATTGAGTAGGTTAAGAATCCAAAGTTTGGGATTAAAAGGCTAAGCGTAGCAATTAAAGTTAATACTGTGTGTTTAAATGTTAAGTGGCTATATATAGGCTTGTTAGCACAAAACTTAGGCCATAACACATTCTCTACGTGAGTTTGGGGCTGGCCAGCTGCTGAGTACTGTTCCATTATTTTTCCTCTTCCATTTCTTGAGCTTTGAGGCAACTTCCTTCACAAATCCTTCTCCTAAACACTTGGTGTGAGTGAGAGTAGCTTTGGGGCTGTGTTGTTGACCTTGTTCTGAGTTGGGGTTGCTGTTTGTGAGAGTTGGAGGGGATGTCCTCTTGAGTGGAGGTGGTGAGAGTCTTGTTCTTGGCTTGTGAAGCTCCAAGGAGCTCCCTTTGTGTTGAAAGGGCCAAGCTTTGGTAGCATTTTCGTGTACCCTTCAAGTCAGACTTGGAGAGGCAGTGTGTTGAGCTCCAAGAGCCTTTGCTTCTCTGTTTTGAACCTTTGGTAAGTTGTACCAACCTTGGTCTTGAGTTTTCTTGCTTAAAGATGAAGTCTTGGCATGATTAATGAATTAAACAAGTAACCAACTGTCATATGAACCTCAATGAACCTTAAGATGCATGTTTAAGCTTCTGGAAGTGTTAAAAATGGAACCTTGGAAGGATATCTTCGCGAAATGCAGAAACTGCATTCTGTCGCGAAATATCCAGATATTTGCCCGTGGAATATCCAGATATTGATATCCGGATATGGGAATCTAGATATCCGGATATTGCCAGAGTGATATCCGGATATTGGATATCCGGATATTGCCTGTGAGATATCCGGATATTGCATATCCGGATATGTCCCCGAGGAATATCCGGATATTCTGGGTTTGCGAGGAACAGTAACGTACTGTTCATCCAGAACTGATCTATGGGTTTGTGGACCCTAGTTTGAGGAAGTTGAACTTCTGTAATTAATTGATATAAGTCAGATTCATATGATTAAGGGCTTATGGCTTGTGAGAAGCCTTAAGACGTAAAACGTAATGGAAAGGCGTGTCTTAATATTGTATGCTTGCGGTGCATGTTTATTGATATATTATTGGTCCATAACAGATTGTGAATCTGCTGTGTTTGGACTTTGAGCTGTGGACTCTTGGCTTTGGGTGTTAGCTTGCAAGGTAAGCTTTCGTGTCCTCGTTTTAGCCATGTTGTGGTTCCACCATGTCCCATGGGGGTATGGTTATATGCATGTTGTGTTACATGTTTTTGATATATGAAATGTTGTTGAGCTTTATGTGATAATGGCTTTTAATATGCATGTGTTGTTCCATCTTGACGGTAAGCCTGAGTATGTAGCGTCATACAAGACGGTGATCCGGGGTGGATGCAAGTAGCATCTTGCACTATTTGTGGGTATTAGACGTATATAAATCCTGCATTTCTCTGGCCAGTATAATAGAATTGACACACATGACATGATTATCTGCTGCTTGCACTATTTTAGAAATGATATTGATGAACTGCTTTTCAACTTATATTGCACATGTAAGTGAGCTTCGGGTGGAAGATCCTTGAGGACCCCTTGTCTTACTGAGATTTCTTGTTTAGAGATCTCACCCCACGTTTGGGGAATTCTTATTTCAGGTTTAGGTAGTATGGTGACTGATGCCTCTGGCGGCAGGAGGCCAGAGCTTAGCTGATTATGATATTTATGTTGTATTGGTGTCATAACTGGATGGGATGCAGTTTATGTTTTCTTCTCTTTATGTTTTGAGTTGAGACTTATGTTGGGCTTTGTTGCCTTATTTGGGTGAGCATGGGAGTTGTCCATGCCATTATGTTGTTAGTACTTTTGAGTCGAGTTGTATAAACTGCTAGTTGGTCCGGTTTACGTGTTGTAGTTTCGTGACTAGAGACATATATTATGTTATTTTAATTAATGAGGTGTTTCAGTTAGCTGTTTTATTGCAATTGCATACATGCGATGTTTTATTAATTGATTAATAAGCAAGTTGGTAATGATAATGACTTCATAATTGAAAAGAAAAAGATATTCCACAATTTTTAATTAAGCGCAGCTTAATACGATAGTATGATAACATTACCGGATATATACGGGGTGTTACATTTATGGTATCAGAGCAATGGGTCGAGGGGAAAGCCTGTATGTATTGCAATAGCTAGGATGTTTTGCTGTGTCTGTCTTGTGTGTTTACTCCGTCGAATTTTATTAAGATAATGCATATGTAATCACATTGCATGGGCCTGATCAACTCATAATTTGTGTAACTTGTGTAGAGTCATGGTAAGGTCCGGGAGAACACGAGAGACTTCTGAGGATCAACCCGATCCTATCCTGACTGCATTGGCTGAGATGCAGGCGGCTAGGTTAGCCGATCAGGAGGCCACTAGATTGGTCAACGCGGAAATGATGGATGCTGTTCGCAAGGCGAACCGGATAGCCGCAGAAGAGGTTCGTGAAGCGAACCGGAGGACCACTGAGGATGTCCTCGAGGCGAACAAGATGGCGAACATGATGATGATGAGAGTCATGTTGGAGGAGATGAGGGCTGGTCCTGCTGTAGGCCAGTTACCACCGCCACCACCGCCGTCGCCGCCGCCTCCACCTAGTGTTCAGGATGAGAGCCTGAGTCACATTGGCAGTGCTTCTCATGTCGCTGAGACAAGGGAGACTCTTGTAGAGCTTGCTGAGGATCGTGATGTGTTAGATCGCCGGCTGAATGCTTTCAGGAAGCATAAGCCACCTGTGTTTGAAGGGTCTTTGGATCCTATTGCTGCGGCGAGATGGCTGGAATCGCTGGACAAGATATTTCGGGTCATGCAGTGTACAGACCCACATAAGCTGATGTTCTCGACTTACATGCTGGAAGGCGATGCCCATGAGTGGTGGACGAACACCTCTCGTGCTTTTGAGATGGAGGGTCGTGTTTTGACGTGGCCATTCTTCGAGGAATGCTTCTTGGGCAGATACTTTCCCTACGATGCGCAGGAGAGGAAGCAGAGGGAGTTTGATCGATTGGTTCAGGGCTCGATGTCTGTTGACGAGTACCTGGTCAAGTTCAATGAACTGGTGAAGTTTGCGCACTTCCGGATGGTTCCTCCTACTCCGATGTTTCTGGCTGCTAAGTTCCGCAGAGGACTTAGTGAGGTGATTGCTGAGCATATTGCTGGAGCTGCTTCGGGGGATTTTGGCACACTGGTTCAGCAGTGTAAGGACATTGAGGATGTCTGCATAGCGAGCAAGGCCAATAGGGCCAAGGTCGACGAGACCAAGGGGACTGTTAGTTCACTCCTGCTCCTACTTCTTGGAAGGAAAAGAAGTTTGCTGGGAAGGGCAAAGGTAAACAGTTGGCGACTAGGCAGGCGCCTGGTCAGTTCAAGAGGAATGCTTCACAGCAGGGGAGCTTTGCTAGGCCTCCTTCCACTCCAAGCTGTGCGGGGTGCGGCAAGGAGCATGCTGGTCGTTGTGCTTCAGGTCAGCTGATCTGTTTCCAGTGTGGACTCTAGAGACTGTCCATCGTCGACGGCGAGAGCTGCAGTTGTTCAGGCAGTTCCTTTGCAGATGGTTCTGATGGCTTCTACTTCGGCACCTGCGGTGCCACCTTCAGTTGGGCGTGTGTACACCTTGGATAGGCAGCAGTCGGACCGCGCTCCGAACCTTGTTAGAGGTACTGTGTCTATTGGTGGTATTGCTGTTGATGAATTGTTTGACTCCGGGGCTACGCATTCGTTTGTTGCTACCCCGATTGCTTTAGGGCTTGAGTTGCCCATGTATGTGCTTTCTCCACCGTTGCGGGTGACTACCGCCACCGGAGAAATTGTGATTCTACCACTATACATCGCGACGTAGCGTTTCAGTGGGATGGCCGTGAATTCTCGGTGGATCTGATAGGATTGCCGATGGCCAACTTGGAGATTATTCTGGGCATGGATTGGTTGTCTAGAAACTATGCACTGATTGATTGTTGTGCAAAGCGCGTGGTGATGTCTCCGTGTGATTCCACAGCTAGTTCCTCGCCATATATTTCATTGCTGCAGGCTAGGAAGGCCTTGAGAGTAGGGGCATTCGGGTATGTCATGTTGGGAGGTTTGGTGAGTGTGACACATGAGGATATCACTGGCATTCCTGTGGTGGGGGAGTTCCTCGAGGTGTTTCCTGAGGAGATTCCTGAGTTTCCGCCACAGCGGGAGATAGAGTTCTCCATTGATTTATTGCCTGGTGTGGGGCCGATTTCATTGGCTCCATATCGGATGTCGCCACCGGAGTTGGCTGAGCTTAAGAAGCATATTGAGGATCTTTCAGCGAAAGATTTCATCCGGCCGAGTGTGTCTCCTTAGGGAGCACCGGTCATCTTTGTGAAGAAGAAGGACGGGACAATGCGATTGTGCACCGACTACAGGCAGTTCAACAAAGTGACGATCAAGAACAAGTATCCCCTTCCTTGGATTGATGATCTGTTGGATCTGCTCAGGGGTGCTTGCGTGTATTCCAAGATTGATCTCTGGTCCGGATACCATCAGATTCGGGTGAAGCCGGAGGATGTCCCTAAGACCGCGTTTCGTTCGAGATACGGTCACTTTGAGTATTTGGTGATTCCTTTTGGACTCACAAATGCGCCAGCAGTGTTCATAGATTACATGAACAAGATTTTCCAGCCGTATCTGGATCAGTTTGTGATCGTCTTTATTGATGGCATTCTGATTTACTCCAAGACTGAGGAGGAGCATGTGGAGCATCTGAGGATTGTTCTGCAAGTGCTGAAGGAGAAAAAGCTTTATGCTAAGCCTTCTAAGTGTGAGTTCTGGCTCAAATCAGTCAAGTTTCTGGGGCATGTGATTTCAACGGATGGAGTTGCAGTGGATCCCAACAAGATTGAGGCCGTGCTGGATTGGGAGAGGCCCAAGATAGTTAAGGAGGTGAGGAGCTTCTTAGGTTTGGCAGGTTATTATCGGAGGTTCATCAAAGGGTTTCTCCACGATGGTTCTCCCTTTGACTCGCCTTACTTGAAAGGAGACTCCATTTGTGTGGATTCACGAGTGTGAGGCGTGCTTCCAGATTCCCTGAGTCAAAACCAAATAACCAAATCAGCACCCAAATTTGTAAACGCAAGTGATATATAACTAGCAATATTGTATAATATATAATATCAGATATATCAGCCAATGCCCCCTGTAGAATTGCAATAATAAATTATTATTATTATATATATAACTGCAATATCCTTTTTTTCCTACGTAAAGAAGTTGCCATACAAATTAACAATTATGGTATCTGTATCTCAGAAATCCTGATTTTTTTATTTATTTTTATTTATTTTGTGTGGGTGGTTTGAGTAAATGGTTATTGTTTTATTAACAGAAACGTTACTCAGTTCCAGACCTCATAAAGGCAAACTTTCGTCGCCACCATTTATTTGTCTATTACATATAGATCTCAAATAGAGAATAAAAAATACAATAATAGTATTATATATTATTATTGTCACACCCTGTTACATGTATGCAAATGAAACTATGAAAGTAACTTGCGAAACAGGTATCAAGATGAGCATCAATAGTTCACACATTTATATACACATGGAAGTAGACCGAGGGGATATGTGATCTATCAGATAATGGGAGGAGGAAAACAAAAAGAGCAGATACAGTGAAAACCAGGCACACATGTTCACCTTAATAATATCTGAGCTAGTAAGACAATGTTCATTAAGATCACATGACGCAGAGAAAAAGAAACAGAAAGAGCAGAGAGAGCATTTGACCTTAATTACCAAGTTTGAAGAAGTTCATCATGATGAGCTTTCAACTGAATTGTACTTTACTAATGTTACCCTGTACATAGGAGTAAAAATTGGAGAGTTCAGATGGTCATCTCCCTTAAGTTTACTATGTTCAATATTCAATTAAATTTGCTAGCGGTCTAAGAATAAGAGGTCCTAGAGAAAATGCTTATAATAGTTTGAAGCTAACCATTCCTACTCTAAGGTCACTTTGTTTAATTTTTAAGCATTTAAAAATATCAGTAATTCAATTGACATATATATAAATACACACACATAAGTAAAAGATACATACATACATACATGAGTCATTTATGTTGTTTATGCATAGCCTCATTGTCTAGAAATTTGCATTGCAGGTCAGGACTTGACGGGTTTGGCTGGGAGCCCTGCATATGTTGCACCAGAAGTGTTGTTGGGTAGATACTCAGAAAAGGCGGATATATGGAGTGCTGGAGTGCTCCTGCATGCTCTGTTGGTTGGTGTTCTTCCATTTAAAGGGGATTCACAAGAAGCAGTTTTTGAGGCTATTAAGAATTCCAAGCTAGATTTCCAAACCGGGATGTGGGAATCAATATCTAAACCTGCACGAGATCTTGTTGGGAGAATGCTGACAAGGGATATTTCAGCAAGGATAACAGCTGATGAAGTACTTAGTAAGTTTATGATAGATTATTAATGTTTTGTAGCGTGCTTTATCTCTCTTCCTCAATGATGAATACACCAAAGACTAGTTGTATTTGGTCTGATTTTTTGTTTTTTAATCTTGAAATAATTAAAATTAGAAATTTCCAAGTTTTGTTGAAAAGTATCTTTGCCTTTCACATGAATTCTTAATAATTAGAAGGATTGCCTTGTTTTGGTTGGGATAACAGTGGGAATCTGTTAATTCTCACTTACTTTTGTTAGTTTTTATTATGTGTTCTTCTATGTGGTTGAGGCTCTCTTTTTCTCCCTAATGTTTTTAAACAGGAAATAAAATGACAGTACTTTTAAGTTTTAAGAACTGTTCGATTGTTTGCATGTTAAATTAATATTATGTGGTTCAATTTCAGGACATCCATGGATATCTTTCTACACAGAACGTACATTGAAGATCCTGCCCGTTGAATCAAAGTTGAAGCACCAAAATGGAGCTGCTTCCCACAACTTTGTTGCTGCACCTGAACCTAGGTTAGGAAGAAACAGGATGGATGATGGGTTCCTTAATGAGGTTTCAAGCCTTTCAATGCTTTTTCTTATATAATTTGACGATATTCATTTTTTTTTCTTACTAGTTCATTATTTTTCTTACCTAATTTGACCATGTTGATTTTTTTATTCCATAACATGTAATTTGTTATTCCCATGGGATTGGCGGTATCAGATTGATCAAAGTTAAGAGCAATATTAAAAAAAAAACTTTTTGCATAATGTGGTTCCGCCACTGATGGGCAAGAAAACAAAAAAAAACCGTCTAACGTCCAAAAGAATGGCTCCACACAATGGCGGAGCCAGAATTTAACTTTAGTTGGGGCAAAAAATTTGACATGTCAAACATTTATCATAATTACACATACCTTTTATTTTTTAATAATAGTAAGAAAAAAAAATGAATATCGTCAAATTATATAAGAAAAAGCATTGAAAGGCTTGAAACCTCATTAAGGAACCCATCATCCATCTTGTTTCTTCCTAACCTAGGTTCAGGTGCAGCAACAAAGTTGTGGCAAGCAGCTCCATTTTGGTGCTTCAACTTTGAAACCTCATTAAGGAACCCATCATCCATCCTGTTTTTTCCTAACCTAGGTTCAGGTGCAGCAACAAAGTTGTGGGAAGCAGCTCCATTTTGGTGCTTCAACTTTGATTCAACGGGCAGGATCTTCAATGTACGTTCTGTGTAGAAAGATATCCATGGATGTCCTGATTCATGTGAAAGGCAAAGATACTTTTCAACAAAACTTGGAAATTTCTAATTTTAATTATTTCAAGATTAAAAAACAAAAAATCAGACCAAATACAACTAGTCTTTGGTGTATTCATCATTGAGGAAGAGAGATAAAGCACGCTACAAAACATTAATAATCTATCATAAACTTACTAAGTACTTCATCAGCTGTTATCCTTGCTGAAATATCCCTTGTCAGCATTCTCCCAACAAGATCTCGTGCAGGTTTAGATATTGATTCCCACATCCCGGTTTGGAAATCTAGCTTGGAATTCTTAATAGCCTCAAAAACTGCTTCTTGTGAATCCCCTTTAAATGGAAGAACACCAACCAACAGAGCATGCAGGAGCACTCCAGCACTCCATATATCCGCCTTTTCTGAGTATCTACCCAACAACACTTCTGGTGCAACATATGCAGGGCTCCCAGCCAAACCCGTCAAGTCCTGACCTGCAATGCAAATTTCTAGACAATGAGGCTATGCATAAACAACATAAATGACTCATGTATGTATGTATGTATCTTTTACTTATGTGTGTGTATTTATATATATGTCAATTGAATTACTGATATTTTTAAATGCTTAAAAATTAAACAAAGTGACCTTAGAGTAGGAATGGTTAGCTTCAAACTATTATAAGCATTTTCTCTAGGACCTCTTATTCTTAGACCGCTAGCAAATTTAATTGAATATTGAACATAGTAAACTTAAGGGAGATGACCATCTGAACTCTCCAATTTTTACTCCTATGTACAGAACATTAGTAAAGTACAATTCAGTTGAAAGCTCATCATGATGAACTTCTTCAAACTTGGTAATTAAGGTCAAATGCTCTCTCTGCTCTTTCTGTTTCTTTTTCTCTGCGTCATGTGATCTTAATGAACATTGTCTTACTAGCTCAGATATTATTAAGGTGAACATGTGTGCCTGGTTTTCACTGTATCTGCTCTTTTTGTTTTCCTCCTCCCATTATCTGATAGATCACATATCCCCTCGGTCTACTTCCATGTGTATATAAATGTGTGAACTATTGATGCTCATCTTGATACCTGTTTCGCAAGTTACTTTCATAGTTTCATTTGCATACATGTAACAGGGTGTGACAATAATAATATATAATACTATTATTGTATTTTTTATTCTCTATTTGAGATCTATATGTAATAGACAAATAAATGGTGGCGACGAAAGTTTGCCTTTATGAGGTCTGGAACTGAGTAACGTTTCTGTTAATAAAACAATAACCATTTACTCAAACCACCCACACAAAATAAATAAAAATAAATAAAAAAATCAGGATTTCTGAGATACAGATACCATAATTGTTAATTTGTATGGCAACTTCTTTACGTAGGAAAAAAAGGATATTGCAGTTATATATATAATAATAATAATTTATTATTGCAATTCTACAGGGGGCATTGGCTGATATATCTGATATTATATATTATACAATATTGCTAGTTATATATCACTTGCGTTTACAAATTTGGGTGCTGATTTGGTTATTTGGTTTTGACTCAGGGAATCTGGAAGCACGCCTCACACTCGTGAATCCACACAAATGGAGTCTCCTTTCAAGTAAGGCGAGTCAAAGGGAGAACCATCGTGGAGAAACCCTTTGATGAACCTCCGATAATAACCTGCCAAACCTAAGAAGCTCCTCACCTCCTTAACTATCTTGGGCCTCTCCCAATCCAGCACGGCCTCAATCTTGTTGGGATCCACTGCAACTCCATCCGTTGAAATCACATGCCCCAGAAACTTGACTGATTTGAGCCAGAACTCACACTTAGAAGGCTTAGCATAAAGCTTTTTCTCCTTCAGCACTTGCAGAACAATCCTCAGATGCTCCACATGCTCCTCCTCAGTCTTGGAGTAAATCAGAATGCCATCAATAAAGACGATCACAAACTGATCCAGATACGGCTGGAAAATCTTGTTCATGTAATCTATGAACACTGCTGGCGCATTTGTGAGTCCAAAAGGAATCACCAAATACTCAAAGTGACCGTATCTCGAACGAAACGCGGTCTTAGGGACATCCTCCGGCTTCACCCGAATCTGATGGTATCCGGACCAGAGATCAATCTTGGAATACACGCAAGCACCCCTGAGCAGATCCAACAGATCATCAATCCAAGGAAGGGGATACTTGTTCTTGATCGTCACTTTGTTGAACTGCCTGTAGTCGGTGCACAATCGCATTGTCCCGTCCTTCTTCTTCACAAAGATGACCGGTGCTCCCTAAGGAGACACACTCGGCCGGATGAAATCTTTCGCTGAAAGATCCTCAATATGCTTCTTAAGCTCAGCCAACTCCGGTGGCGACATCCGATATGGAGCCAATGAAATCGGCCCCACACCAGGCAATAAATCAATGGAGAACTCTATCTCCCGCTGTGGCGGAAACTCAGGAATCTCCTCAGGAAACACCTCGAGGAACTCCCCCACCACAGGAATGCCAGTGATATCCTCATGTGTCACACTCACCAAACCTCCCAACATGACATACCCGAATGCCCCTACTCTCAAGGCCTTCCTAGCCTGCAGCAATGCAATATATGGCGAGGAACTAGCTGTGGAATCACACGGAGACATCACCACGCGCTTTGCACAACAATCAATCAGTGCATAGTTTCTAAACAACCAATCCATGCCCAGAATAATCTCCAAGTTGGCCATCGGCAATCCTATCAGATCCACCGAGAATTCACGGCCATCCCACTGAAACGCTACGTCGCGATGTATAGTGGTAGAATCGCAAATTTCTCCGGTGGCGGTAGTCACCCGCAACGGTGGAGAAAGCACATACATGGGCAACTCAAGCCCTAAAGCAATCGGGGTAGCAACAAACGAATGCGTAGCCCCGGAGTCAAACAATTCATCAACAGCAATACCACCAATAGACACAGTACCTCTAACAAGGTTCGGAGCGCGGTCCGACTGCTGCCTATCCAAGGTGTACACACGCCCAACTGAAGGTGGCACCGCAGGTGCCGAAGTAGAAGCCATTAGAACCATCTGCAAAGGAACTGCCTGAACAACTGCAGCTCTCGCCGTCGACGATGGACAGTCTCTAGAGTCCACACTGGAAACAGATCAGCTGACCTGAAGCACAACGACCAGCATGCTCCTTGCCGCACCCCGCACAGCTTGGAGTGGAAGGAGGCCTAGCAAAGCTCCCCTGCTGTGAAGCATTCCTCTTGAACTGACCAGGCGCCTGCCTAGTCGCCAACTGTTTACCTTTGCCCTTCCCAGTAAACTTCTTTTCCTTCCAAGAAGTAGGAGCAGGAGTGAACTAACAGTCCCCTTGGTCTCGTCGACCTTGGCCCTATTGGCCTTGCTCGCTATGCAGACATCCTCAATGTCCTTACACTGCTGAACCAGTGTGCCAAAATCCCCCGAAGCAGCTCCAGCAATATGCTCAGCAATCACCTCACTAAGTCCTCTGCGGAACTTAGCAGCCAGAAACATCGGAGTAGGAGGAACCATCCGGAAGTGCGCAAACTTCACCAGTTCATTGAACTTGACCAGGTACTCGTCAACAGACATCGAGCCCTGAACCAATCGATCAAACTCCCTCTGCTTCCTCTCCTGCGCATCGTAGGGAAAGTATCTGCCCAAGAAGCATTCCTCGAAGAATGGCCACGTCAAAACACGACCCTCCATCTCAAAAGCACGAGAGGTGTTCGTCCACCACTCATGGGCATCGCCTTCCAGCATGTAAGTCGAGAACATCAGCTTATGTGGGTCTGTACACTGCATGACCCGAAATATCTTGTCCAGCGATTCCAGCCATCTCGCCGCAGCAATAGGATCCAAAGACCCTTCAAACACAGGTGGCTTATGCTTCCTGAAAGCATTCAGCCGGCGATCTAACACATCACGATCCTCAGCAAGCTCTACAAGAGTCTCCCTTGTCTCAGCGACATGAGAAGCACTGCCAATGTGACTCAGGCTCTCATCCTGAACACTAGGTGGAGGCGGCGGCGACGGCGGTGGTGGCGGTGGTAACTGGCCTACAGCAGGACCAGCCCTCATCTCCTCCAACATGACTCTCATCATCATCATGTTCGCCATCTTGTTCGCCTCGAGGACATCCTCAGTGGTCCTCCGGTTCGCTTCACGAACCTCTTCTGCGGCTATCCGGTTCGCCTTGCGAACAGCATCCATCATTTCCGCGTTGACCAATCTAGTGGCCTCCTGATCGGCTAACCTATCCGCCTGCATCTCAGCCAATGCAGTCAGGATAGGATCGGGTTGATCCTCAGAAGTCTCTCGTGTTCTCCCGGACCTTACCATGACTCTACACAAGTTACACAAATTATGAGTTGATCAGGCCCATGCAATGTGATTACATATGCATTATCTTAATAAAATTCGACGGAGTAAACACACAAGACAGACACAGCAAAACATCCTAGCTATTGCAATACATACAGGCTTTCCCCTCGACCCATTGCTCTGATACCATAAATGTAACACCCCGTATATATCCGGTAATGTTATCATACTATCGTATTAAGCTGCGCTTAATTAAAAATTGTGGAATATCTTTTTCTTTTCAATTATGAAGTCATTATCATTACCAACTTGCTTATTAATCAATTAATAAAACATCGCATGTATGCAATTGCAATAAAACAGCTAACTGAAACACCTCATTAATTAAAATAACATAATATATGTCTCTAGTCACGAAACTACAACACGTAAACCGAACCAACTAGCAGTTTATACAACTCGACTCAAAAGTACTAACAACATAATGGCATGGACAACTCCCATGCTCACCCAAATAAGGCAACAAAGCCCAACATAAGTCTCAACTCAAAACATAAAGAGAAGAAAACATAAACTGCATCCCATCCAGTTATGACACCAATACAACATAAATATCATAATCAGCTAAGCTCTGGCCTCCTGCCGCCAGAGGCATCAGTCACCATACTACCTAAACCTGAAATAAGAATTCCCCAAACGTGGGGTGAGATCTCTAAACAAGAAATCTCAGTAAGACAAGGGGTCCTCAAGGATCTTCCACCCGAAGCTCACTTACATGTGCAATATAAGTTGAAAAGCAGTTCATCAATATCATTTCTAAAATAGTGCAAGCAGCAGATAATCATGTCATGTGTGTCAATTCTATTATACTGGCCAGAGAAATGCAGGATTTATATACGTCTAATACCCACAAATAGTGCAAGATGCTACTTGCATCCACCCCGGATCACCGTCTTGTATGCCACATACTCAGGCTTACCGTCAAGATGGAACAACACATGCATATTAAAAGCCATTATCACATAAAGCTCAACAACATTTCATATATCAAAAACATGTAACACAACATGCATATAACCATACCCCATGGGACATGGTGGAACCACAACATGGCTAAAACGAGGACACAAAAGCTTACCTTGCAAGCTAACACCCAAAGCCAAGAGTCCACAGCTCAAAGTCCAAACACAGCAGATTCACAATCTGTTATGGACCAATAATATATCAATAAACATGCACCGCAAGCATACAATATTAAGACACGCCTTTCCATTACGTTTTACGTCTTAAGGCTTCTCACAAGCCATAAGCCCTTAATCATATGAATCTGACTTATATCAATTAATTACAGAAGTTCAACTTCCTCAAACTAGGGCCGGATATGCAATATCCGGATATCTCACAGGCAATATCCGGATATCCAATATCCGGATATCACTCTGGCAATATCCGGATATCTAGATTCCCATATCCGGATATCAATATCTGGATATTCCACGGGCAAATATCTGGATATTTCGCGACAGAATGCAGTTTCTGCATTTCGCGAAGATATCCTTCCAAGGTTCCATTTTTAACACTTCCAGAAGCTTAAACATGCATCTTAAGGTTCATTGAGGTTCATATGACAGTTGGTTACTTGTTTAATTCATTAATCATGCCAAGACTTCATCTTTAAGCAAGAAAACTCAAGACCAAGGTTGGTACAACTTACCAAAGGTTCAAAACAGAGAAGCAAAGGCTCTTGGAGCTCAACACACTGCCTCTCCAAGTCTGACTTGAAGGGTACACGAAAATGCTACCAAAGCTTGGCCCTTTCAACACAAAGGGAGCTCCTTGGAGCTTCACAAGCCAAGAACAAGACTCTCACCACCTCCACTCAAGAGGACATCCCCTCCAACTCTCACAAACAGCAACCCCAACTCAGAACAAGGTCAACAACACAGCCCCAAAGCTACTCTCACTCACACCAAGTGTTTAGGAGAAGGATTTGTGAAGGAAGTTGCCTCAAAGCTCAAGAAATGGAAGAGGAAAAATAATGGAACAGTACTCAACAGCTGGCCAGCCCCAAACTCACGTAGAGAATGTGTTATGGCCTAAGTTTTGTGCTAACAAGCCTATATATAGCCACTTAACATTTAAACACACAGTATTAACTTTAATTGCTACGCTTAGCCTTTTAATCCCAAACTTTGGATTCTTAACCTACTCAATTTTACAAGAATTAACATATTTTTCTTATAATTTTCGGAGCACCTTTCTGGTACGCGCTTTTCATAGCCAGTACCAGTTTCTGGCACCAATTCTCATTATCTTGACTTGAAACTCGGTTTACAAGTCCTACATATTATTTTAGTAATTATCATGTACTTATTATAATTTTCCGGGATACTTTTTCGGTACACATTTATACCGACTAGCAGAACCGGTATCTGCACTTTTCTTCCGAAAAGCGACTTTCAGCATTCTTACTCACTTACTATAATTATTAGAGCCTCAACATAATTATTAGGGTCAATTATAGAATTATTTTCTAATTTCATATAATTAATTAATTAACTTCATTAATTAACTCCCAAATGGCAATGGTATGAGGTAATCATATATCATATTCTCGCTTTTTCATTTGATTGGCATAATTTGTTTGATTGGCATAATTCTATTTTATATGGCCACTTGGTAATAACCCCATGATTCAATAGTTAGGCCATATAAAAGATTCTTGATTAACATAAATATTTAATGATGATTGGGATAGTGCCCACATAAACCATATGTCGTCATCATACAATTGCATTTTTTATGAACATCTGGACCATTAAATGCAACGAAATCAATAACCACCTCGGGGGAAGATCCGTTGAAGTATGCAGCTTGTGGCACTATAGTCAATGTTTCTCTTATTCTAATTCTATTCTATTTATGGGTGAGATTCTCGAGCAAAAGCTAAAAACCTTTGCAAATAGGTCGGCTGCATAACATGTGGAGGAGCACTTAAAATTCTCAAATATTCCACATCAGCAATATGTTCTGCATCATGACCTAAAACAGGATCAGATTTCAATAGGAGTGAGAATAATATGTTGAAACTATGCCAATGGGCCCAAATCAAAAAGACCCGAATTGGTTTATGTTCCTCCAACTACAGGAATCCTTCTCTATTGCAAGCATGATGGTTACAAAATAACAGGGAAATATTCTTTTCCTTACTTTTATATCCCAGAATTTATTATCATGATTTTACTAAACATCTTGTTGGACCAAATTCTTATATGATGTGAAATTTCAACAAGCATTGATATACAAAGTGTATAATTATGCATTTGTCTAGTATTATATGTCGACAAAAGCAGGTCGGCAGATATTTTGAATATTATCATGACAAAAGAGTATCAGATTTCACCATGAGGCCGCGTTCCCTAAGTTTCATGGAGCATAGATGAAGATCAACAAAATTGGGGAGCATGGATCCTTCGTGATGGATGCTCAATCAAATCTGATAGAATGAATTATAGTCAACTAGTATTAATTATTGATTGATGCTAGTCAATTATTATTAATTGTTGATTGCAATTATTATCTGATTATACTTGGATAATTATTGATTGCTGATTGAATCAATATTATTGCTAATTTCCTTCTCCATACTTTATTATGCTGCATTTATTATTGCAAGGAATACTCAAACGAATGATGTGGAGATCCACTCAAATAAGATTTGGCTAGAAAGTCGAGTCACGGAAAAAATGGTCAATGATTCGGGCTTCAATTAAAGATAAAGTCTAATACAAGACTTATGCGAAAAATGCCAAGCTGAAAGAAAGGCTGAGGCACGAGAAGTCGGGTTCAGATAAAAAGGCACCGCAAAAGAAATGGGGCCCAAATTAAAAAGCCATGCAAGAAGAAGCAGCAATGCAATTCAAAGAGGCAAAATGTGTCTCCTTAAACATAACTCAACAAAAGAAGCCAAGTCAGAATGAAGACCGGCCCTTCGGGATATAAATGGTTTATTAAATGGAGTCAATCCATCATAAAAGTTGAAGACGGATATGGCGAGATCCAATCCGGGATAGAAATAAAGATCCAAGATGCAAATTGGAAATAAAATGAAGATGGATATGGTGAGATCCAATCCGGGACAGAAATAAAGATCCGAGATGCAAATCGAAAATAAAATGAAGACGGATATGGCGAGATCCAATGCGGGATAGAAATAAAGATCCGAGATGCAAATCAAAAATAAAATGAAGACGGATATGGCGAGATCCAATCCGGGATAGATGCAAATCCAGGATATAAAATGGAAGACGGATCCAAATTCGGGTTCAAATAAAAGAATAATGCATGCATGCAACATCAAGCCTGGCTCAGGGAAAACGGGAGGACGCTTTCGTAATCCAAACCAAACTAAGATTCAAGAGGGCAGATTGAAGCAAGTCATCATGATGCCTTCGAAATTGAAACTCAGGAAAAAAGCCGAGTTGAATATTATGAAACCACGATATACAAATCTGGGTTAAAGTAAAACGAGGGAACAAGTAAATACCTTCGTAAATATGGATCCTTGTGTTTATGATGCATCAACATAAATTTTGAGATACAAGCGCAATTTGTCATGCTGACTCTGATCATGCTGACTCTGATCAAGTCGAAATGCTCCGTACTAAGGTCGAAAGACCCAAGTGGGACATGTGACAATACTGCCTTTATCTTGGATAGTACCGGGTTAT
>NW_026899557.1:0-83531 GCF_033153095.1 Gastrolobium bilobum
CAGAGCTTCTATGATTCATTCAGTTATATATAAGAAACTTAACACTACAAACAAAAGTAATAATACAGACAGATACAATGAATGAACCATCATAGAGCACAAACAAATATACATACATGACACGTACAGTATTAATAATGAGGATTTAAGAAAAAATAAAGGTATGGCATGGTATGGAGGGGAAGTTACCTTATCCTCAGCATTCAGCAGCAAACTAGCTCAGAAATGCCTCTGTTCAGTGTCTTTTTTGAGCTGAGCTACAAATACAAAAAGAAATACATGTTTTATGGTCGCTGAAACAAAAAAAAAAAAAAAAAAAAAAACGCAATAACACACTTAAAATAAATGGAAGAACCAATGAAATGAAATGAAAGCAGAGGCGAAAGAAAGTTCCTTTCCTGTGAGTTGAGCTGTTGCTTGTAGTTGGTAGCTTATCTTGTTGAACAAGATCTTCAACAGTATTGTTATTGTGAGTTGAGCTGAGCATCGGCCAAAGGTAACCACCATTTTTGTGATTTGATTGAAAGAAAGAAAGAAAACTTGAAGAAGAACATTCATTCAAGTCAGATTCAATGAATCGTTTGTTTAGAAGGAAGAGAAGATAACGAAAAGAAAAGGTAACCAACCATTTTTGTGATTTGATTGAAGGGTGAGAAGAGAAGAGAAGAGGGGGCTTAGGGTTTTTCTTTGGTGGAGAAGAGAGAGAGGGAGAAGAAAGAGAGGAATGAGTGAGTGTAATTAAATTAAATCCCGCCCAATTAAATTACATTTTTTACGTTTAAGCTAGATGCCAGTGAAAATTAAAATTAAACAATGAAAACATATATGTACGAGTAAACAAGAGAATACATCGATATCAGTAGCAAGGACTCTCTTTGGGGGAAAAGATACAAGGATTATAGACTACAGAATAGGTGAATGAATGATACAGTGCTACACAGCACAGCTAGATAGTTTTAATATAATAACACTATCATTTTTTGGAAACAAAAAAAGCTTCAAAATTCCCTAAGAAGCCAAGATTTTGAGAAAGTGAAAGAGAGAGACACATAGAGAGAGAGAGAGAGAGAAAGGGAGGAGCTCAGGAGAGAAGCAAGGAAGCAAAAAAAAGAAGAAGTGCGCAATTAATAAACAATAAAGCTCTCTTGTCAAATCACAACATTAGGTGCTCTGAGGATCTGACTCTGATCTTCGATCAACAGAACATTAGTCTAGCATCTCTCCTATTCCCTAAATAAAGTAACACAAACAGCGCAATTAAATTAGAGTGAACTGAACATTAGGTGTCAAATCTATTTTTTTATTTATTTTCTTCTCTTTAAATTAATCACACACTAAACTTAAACAACTATTAAGCTCCTCTTATATACTTTTTAAAAGCAGAGGCAAAGTAATAATACTGAGTGAATTGAAACTGAGCTTCTAAGATTCATTCAGTTATAAAAAACTTATCACTACAAACAAAAGTAACAATACAGATACAATGAATAAACCATAGACTATAGAGCACAAACAAATACATGACGTACAGTATTATCGAGGAGGGAGGGATTTCTTAATTCTAAATAAATAAATGTTAATTAAAATGCTAATTAATATATCTGATTCTATATCCTATAAATTATAGAACAGTTTCGGATCTTAAAAAAATTATTTAGAAAGTATCTCATAGACTTTCTTTTACATAGAGGGCCTATAAACTTATAGGCCGACCTATTTTATATTATTTATTTTAAATTAAATAAATAAATTATTATTTTAATGGTTTTGAATAATAAAATTATATTATTTTAATTATTTTCTTTAATTATTGAACGTCTTGTAGGCTTAAACAGGCTAACAAGTCTATGTCAAGACTTTTGTTTTTTAAATATACGTCATGCTAAATTTATAATTTGGGCGTGCACAAGCTAACGAATCTGGCCATGCCTAAAGTATTTTACATGTGTCTGACCTATTTAAGCTAAAGCCTATCTCTATCCAGCCTATTTACACCCCCCAACATTTAACAATGGTTTTTCGTTGTTGATTAAATGTGAGTACTATAAACATGCTTTTAACGTTGGTTGGCCCGCCCCGCCCCGCCACCAACCCGCCAAAAACGGGACAGGGCGGGTTAACCCGCCATTAAATATGGGTGGGAAAAATGAACTCACCCCGTTTTATGGTGGGTTGGCGGGTCAACCCACCAACCCGTCAATTAAAAAAATAAATAATTAAAATTTAAAAATAAATTATATTTTATTAATTTTTCTAATATTATTTTATTTTATTTCACACTTCTTTTAATTTTTCTCAATCTCAATCTTAAATGTATACTAATATTTGTCAAAACATTCTTTAGGAACTCATTCGTCTCCATATAAAGATAACATTTGTCATAAATAAAATTGTTATTCTTTATTTTTTCTAAGAAGTACTAATGTAAAAAAAAAATTGGATATCACAAAAATTTAATGACAAATGAAATACTACTTAATTGTAAAATATATATATATATAACCCGACGGGTCAACCCGTTTTGACCCACTTCTAGGCGGGGCGGGTTGAAGTGGGTTGGTGGGTTGAAAATCTCAACCCAACTCGTCCCGTTTTGGCGGGTTGACCCGCCGGGCAGTGGCGGAGCCACGTTGTGGCCTACAGTTGCCTTGGCACTGGCTTATTTAGCCACGTTCATTTAGCTACATTTGAAAAGTAGCAAATTCTGTTCAATTTTTTTGAAAATTAGCCACGTTTTGGTCGTAGCCAAAGAACCGTAGCTATTTGGGCACTAGCTGAATTTTTTGGCACTTGCTAACATGTCATGCTGGCTCCGCCACTGCCGTCGTGCTCAACCCATATTGTCACCCCTAAATTTACATATAAAGTAGAGTCATCAAAACAGGCTATCTCTTCCTGTTAGGCCCTAGCTCGCACGAGTTAAGGCAAAAAATCCTACAAATAAAAAAGCCTGCATGAGCCAAAAACTTATATAATCCCACGAGATAGGGCCTGTCCACGAGCCAAAATTTCATATAAGTCAATCATTTGTCATTAATTAAAATTGTGACAGTAGCAAACAGGCATCACCAAAACCTTATCTGAAATTTCCATCCCTGATCCATCTACCGCTCCCAACTTCTACACTATATAATCAACTATAATGGAAAGAACAAAAAATCTTTACGTAATCCTCCAAGACAAGCAATCAATGAGATAAAATAAACCATGTTGTCATATAATTGAATGGAAATTGATTTCTCCGGAGAAACTATTCCCCTATTACAGACTCATAAAAATGTCTCATCCATCTTTTTTCTTTAATATAATGAGTCCCGTATATTTAATGGGTATGCAGAAGAGGAATAATTTCTTCTGCAACATGAGAAACTAGGAAAACTATTGCCACTTTGTTATTCCTCACTTTAACATAAATTCGTTACATTAATTATGCATTTGCTACTTTAGAGTAATAACCAACAAAATAGCTTTAGGCTTCTTTTCAATGGTATGAGATTCACCATTATTGCCTTTATTTTATTTAGCTGTTGATTTCATTAGCAATTTTCGTCTAGCTTCTTTCCTTTGTCATTATTTTCTATCACCCCACCATAGCGGAATGTGGTTGACCCAATTCGCAATTCAACATATAGCTATGAGTTATGAAAGTGCTTGATGAAGTTGAGGTGAAAGTAAAGGATGGGGACAGTGAATTCAGAAAATATCTCTGTCCTTTGCAGAATCTGCATCATCGAAATTCAAAACTTAGATAGAAATATAAACCATCCAAATGGAAAAATAAAAGGACGTTTGAAAAATAAACACCAAAAATGAGAAAGATCATGTGGCAGATAGTAGGGGTGTTAACGGGCCGAGCCGAGCCGAGCTTTGATCTTAACGGGCCAAGCCTGTATTTAAACGTGTCAGACTGGCCTTAGCCTGTTACCTGTTACGAATATAATATTAGCCTGTGGCCTGGTTCGTTTACAAAAAATAAAAGCCTGTCTCAAGCCTGTGGCCTGTTTATTTATTAAAAATAAAAACCTTACATTCCAATTTGTAGCCGTATTCAGCACATTAATCATGCACTGATATGTATTTTTTTGTAAGAAAATAATAGTTGTTTCTTTTATAATAAAAAAACATTAATATTAAAAAATCAAAATAACAACATCACCTTTACTTTATTTTACGTTGCTTTTCCTTAATTTTCTTCCACATTCTAAATTTTTTACATTAAATTTTCTTCCACATTTCTTAATATTCTAGATTTTTTACACTAGATTTGAACCCCACCAATAAATTTTCTTCCACATTTTACATTAATTTTTCTTCCACGGTCGCCGCCATAAGCATCATTATAAGCCGTGGAATCCGCATGGCTTATAAAAATAGATGATGAACATGACTTCATTTACCTGTTGGTGGGACGATGACTTAGATCGGGGAGAAGAGATAGAGCAGAGACAGAAAACTGAGAAAAGGATGTTGAAATGATTAATATAAAAATATAAAAAATAAATAAATTTAATGTATACGGGCCAGCCTCCAAGGCTTCAAGGCCGGGCTTGGCTATGAAAGCCTGAGGCCTTTTAAATAAAAAAGCTTTTGCATGAGTATAAGTCTGGGCTTAATAATAAAAAAAGACGAGCCGAGCCGAAACGGGCCGGGCCTAAGGCCCCTGATAGGCCCTTGGCCTTATTATCACCCCTAGCGGATAGCATAAGTCCCACCACACCTAATAATTTCAATCATTTTTACCTTTCAAGAATCAAGTACTGGATTCGAGATAATTTACACTTTCAATCCCAGCCACTTTACCTTGAAGATCATCTCTGAAAATACACATGATAAAGCCCAAAAATGGTCAAATAGCCTACATAGTATACACAGCTAACCTCGTACACATGCATAATTAAAGTGAACATTCTTCTTTTCCTTTTTTTCCTAAAATACAAGTATTGCTGAGTTTTAAATGCACACCTACACGGTGTCCCATACCCTTTTATAAAATTTACACATTTTAAATTGGAAAAATTAATTGTCATTTTTTTTTGTAAACAATTAATTGTCATTTTAAATTAGATGACTTTTATTTTAGGTCTCTCTGCTTCTAATTATACAGAGGAAAGAAAATATTAAAAATCATTAAATATATATTAAAACGATATAATTTTATTTAGAATAATATAAAATCATGTCCTTTAAAATAAAAAATATTTTCCCTTTTTTTTTGTAACTAAATATTTTCCCTTTAAAATTTAAAAAAGAGGACTAAAAAAATAAATAGACAACCTTATAATTTTGAAGAAATGCTTATGATAAAATAAATAAATTTTCTCTCTTTCCACCAAACAGATCATGGATTTAAAACAACAGTTATTCAGTAATCTAGATCTATAAGCGAGCACAAATATCTAGAATTTTCTCCACCTTTATATATATATATATATATATATATATATATATATATATATATATATATATACATGTATTATTAAGACATTTCTGTTTCAGAATATGGTAGTGGACTAGTGTCATCTCTATACAAGTCCATGTATCATATATATTTGTCTTCTTCTTACGTCATATATTTTTTTATCAATTAGGTAGAATAATTACTCCTTTTCAAAAAATATAACAACTCTTGTTGATAATTTTTACTAAATCGTCGTGAGTTTGATTCATGTTGATGCTCCTTCATAGGTCAATTACATGTAAGTACCACTGTAAGCACTTGCTGAAACATGTAAATAGAACAATTTTACCCCCTTTACTCTTGTCCCTTTTATGTAACCCTGCTCAATCATAATTTGAGGCTATATGATCCAAAGAGTTATCTACTCCTCTTATATAACTCAAAAACATTAACATATTGAATAATCTATGGACATTTATACTAGTAATTGACACTTCGGTATCATTCACAAAAATTTTAGAAAGCTAAATTTTCCATCCACATTAGACTCATCAGTCTTTACAAATAATCTTGTTCAATCATTCACAAAAAATGTCGATATAGAAAGAATGCATGGTTACGTGACTTGTTGGTTATACAAACTCAAAGAAAATACAAATGAATGGAGGTCAATCTCAGTAGAGAACAAATCTGGGAAGCCAAAGAATTAAATTTGAATCCCATTTACATCTACATAGACAACAAATAATCCGAGTCAATCATTTGTGTAATAATCCGAGTCAATCATTTGTGTAGGATCATAAAGATCAAAGTCAGAATCAAAGTCCAAGTCCAAGTCTTCATTTAAGATTGAGTCTATTGAGCTTAAATTGGTAAGATGTGAAGCATAACTGCCATCCTGGCTTTGGTCAGCCAACCCCTGAAATGACACAATATTACTTGTTTGCCTAGGACTAATCATCTCACCAGATGAAGAGGATATTTAAAAGGACTGACTTGCTGGGTTTCCTTAGACCTGATTCTTTTCAGTCGCAGTCTTTATTTCTGCAGCAATTAAAAAAACAAATAAAGTTCTATAAATTAAAAACTATGGTTTTATGAAATTAAAGCAGAAAGGAAAAGAAAAAAATACCTGCAGATGGCTGGCCACATGCGCCCTAGTAAGATGCTTCTCAGCCTTCATCAATTGAAGAATTTTTCTAGGTACAACCTCTGCAATCAAAAGAACATACAAATGTGTCATACTTCATTAACAATAATGCCATGACATCTACTCCAGTGCACTACAGATTAGGAAGAGTATTTGAGAAAGCATTCAAAATAATGTTGAACAAAAAAATACAGCAATTGGAAAAATACAGCAAACATATACTTTTGCAATACAAAAAAAAAACCCAGAGTTTTCACAGGAATGGAAAAAGGCATCATTGTTCCATTTTTGGCAGCGAATGGAAGACACAGTTGGGACCAATTGGGCAGCTTCCAGCTCTCATGAGACCAAATTAATCATGATCGAATTAAGGAAAATTTGAATTTTGATTTGTTCAGTTTTCGAGAGATGCCAAATAAGTATATTAGCTTACTCCAAGGAAAGGATTACTGAAATAGAGGAATACATGGGCAGTGGATTTGTTTGTTATTTGGAAATGCACACTGGTATTAACAACGGAGAAGCCATTTTTTATTTTGGTGCAGATTCCAATATTATGACAGAAATTATATATCCAAGTGAGGCTGAGACAGATGTTCAAAGAATTATGGTTGGATTCTGGGCAGTGGATGTGAAGACACTTGTGGAAATAAAGTTTGCAAAGAGAGGTGATGGAACTAGTTTTCACATTGTAATATTATTAGGATTTGATTGCTATTTCTACACAAAAATATAATAAAAGTATTGCTAAAATAAAGTAGAAACATCAATTGATTGACCAATTGTAGCAATTAATAACAATTAAGATAACAACTACTTTGCATTGTAGAGAAAGAGTGAATAATTTACTGTCAACACCCAAGTCATTAACAGCGGCCACAAAACACCGACCGATGTAGCTCTTCGGTCCAAACAACCCGAGACTGCTTTTGGGTTGATCGGTCCTCTTGGTTAAGACCTTTCTCAAGTTCTTCATGAACTTCATCCTCATCTTCTTCCATCTTCTCAGCTTTTTCATCATCTTTATCCTCATCTTCTTCCATCTTCTCAGCTTCATCCTCATCTTCATCTTCTTCCATCTTCTCAGTTTCATCCTCATTTTCATCCTCATCTTCTTCCATCTTCTCAGCTTTTTCATCATCTTCATCTTCTTCCATCACCTCATCTTCGTCCTCATCATCTTCCATCTTTTCAGCTTTTTCATCATCTTCAACATGATGAAAAACCAACATGTTATCATTCCAATCGAAACCAACATCTAAATATTGCGAAAAAAAAACGAAAGAAAGAAAGAAAGAACCATTAATATTTAAAAAATAAATAAAATGGAAAACCCACATATCTAAATATATCCAATGTTAGTTTTGTTAAATAAAACACCAACTGAAAAAACTAACAAACTCAACTAGACTGTAACATCCCGTCTAACTAAAACCTTATTTAAAGTACGATTAGGAAGGTGTAGGACATTTATTTTAGAATTATGCTCATGTATATGCTAGGACAGGATTATATTAAATTATGGAACCAATTTATATTCCAATGGAAAGTAAATATTTAATTTTAAATATGAGACATCTTAGTCATGAGTGTATATTTAATCCCGTAGCAATTGTATATTTCATCTTAGTCATTATGAATCACTAAGTGAAGAAGAGTGTGATTGGTTTGATTCGTAAAATACAAATAAAAATACCTCAACTAAATTAAATAATTGAACTAAGAATATGTAGGCTAGTGCATGAAACAACCAGTGAACAACTAGGACATTAGTTTTGGAATCCAATTGCCTACTAGGGCCACGACCCAAGAGTCCAAGAGAAAGGCTTATTTCAGCCCAATATAAATCTTGCATACACTTATCCATTAGCTTATCTAGAAGAGAAATCTGAATGCTACTTTCCATTGGGTAATAAGCTACACACACTCATCATTACATTTTCTAGTCATGCGCATGGAGAGAACCAAAAGCTAGCTAATTGCTTGTAGCCTTAGACAACCTTTAGTCAGATTTGCTATAGCATTCGTCCAATGAGAAGAACGGGGTCAACATGCATGTGTTCTTATTGGTTAAAAGTGAGATCAGTTACTTTAATCTCTCATTTTCTATGCATATGGATAGGAAGAAAAATTCTGATCAGATGCTTTATGCATTCAAACTTAATCTGTCACAAGCCACCCATCCATGTTTCTTCCATAACGTGTGCGCATAAGTATATGATAGAATTCTGTTTTGTTTGCAATTGTTAATAGTAAGTCAGCCATTGCCTCCTCACTCAGCCAATACAAGCAAATAAGAAACTTGAATTGTGTCATATTGATTTAGCACTCAAGCTCTTTCTCCCTCCATCTCTTGTGCGCACTCTAGAAGGAAGAGAGCAGACCATTCTTTGCAAAATAAAACCCAACACCTCTCTTCTTCCTTCATCTTTCAAGGCCGTAAATGCAAGGAACCCAAAGAGAAAAGAAAAATATTGCAACTCAGCCCCTTTTCCCTTGAGACCATGAACTCCTTAGATACAAAGCAAAGCATCTGAACCTATTTTCTCATTTCCCTGACTGAAAACATACTTGGGAAAGAAAACCAAGATAGTGTACCTCATCCCCATTTCCTTCAAGTTGTGAACTACTGGTGTAAGGAGTAAAATGCCTATGCCTATGCAATAATCTGGAACTTTGGAACTTAGGAAGCTGGCTGTGTGCTCTTCGCTTGGTGACCGCTGTACATTGATTAAATTGGGAGCTGTAGGTGCGTGCAAGAGGTAAGAACCGAATCATTAACCCTCTCCTTGTCACCACTGTTCGATCTCTCTGCTTGACCTAGGAAGAATTTTATGTTAGTATTTTTCTTCCTTAATTCTCCTCCTTTGCTTTTCCCATGCGGTCTTATATTCCTGTTAGGAGATTGTTTTAATTCTGCCGTTCTATTTTCCTTAAGTTCCATCATTTAGAACAGCTCTAGAAATGCAACTAATGTAAGCTTTAAACTAAATGCTATGAACAGCCATGAAGTAAGCATATGAAAATTGAAATGGATTCCTTTATGAGTTGAAAAATGGCCCTTGTTTTGCGCTATTGAACTGCCCCTTGGGTTAGGAAATTTATTAGGTCTCTCTTGTGTTTGGAGGGACGAAATTAGTATGCTTAAGGCTTAATTGTTCAAGCCTAAGAAAAATAAATAAATAAATTTTGTTTTAAAGTCCTTCTTCAAATGCAGTATAAATTGTAAAACCCTCATTATATATATACACCATGATAAATAGGTTCTTCTTTGCGCACTCCGTGAGTAGAGAAGCAGGAAATTGATGAATAAAGTCTTGAATAATTTGTGTCAAAACCGGTTCTGTTTTGAGTAAGCCATTGAGACTTATTCGTGGTTAATCATTCGTGAAAATTAAATTAATGGCAGAATGCTATTAGGAAAGAAACCATGATAGGAACCAATTGGGTATTTGTGTTGTATAAAATTTATAAACTTAGGTGAAATCAGGAACTTAAAACCGTATATGAGTAGATTGTGAACCTTGGATTTTTTCACTGTTTGCTTGGGGGTAAACCGAATTGGAACCTGAAATTTTGTAAGAAAAGAACCATGATGGCCGAATGGGGTACATGAGCCTTAAAGTTTGGAGGCTTGTTGGTAAATTTCTAGGAATGGCTTGGGACGCATTCTGATTTATTGCACTTGTATATTAGGTACGCAAAACCCTGAGACTTGGATTATTTCGCTGCTGCCTGGTAAATTAACTGTGACGTGTGAGGTAAGTGTCTGGTGGCATTACCTTCTGTGACTGCTAGCTAGTACATGGATTGTGAACATTGCTGTCATGATTTGGATTCGAATTATGTATATGTTATTCACATGCTATTCTGGAATATGATATGCTGGATATTCTGTTTTGAAAAGTAAATATATTCAGCAACTTGATATTGGAAATCCATGGTGTATATGCCATTCTGATTATTATCTAGTCATGCATACGCATTCATGATTTTTTTACTGTATGTTGTGTGTGATTCATGACATAGCATACATGCATAATTTGTGAAAATATCTTTGACGTTTTATTAAGTATTGGTTTTTAAACAGTCTCGCGAGCACTTTGCGAGTTACGTTACAAAGGGCAAACGAACTCCGATTTCCTATTATTTTATATGCACGCGAAGCCCCTCGTGTCTAGTTTTTGATTATATAAACATCACAAAAGAATTGTGAAAGCTTGATTTTATACGAATTTTTGAATACAACAAGGTTTGCCAGGAAATTAATGTTTTCAGCAAGTTAATGAAATTAGAAAGTATACTCTGATTTTTGTAAGCAACCTGATTTCAATCATACTTTTTAATTAGCAACATCAAAATGGTTTTTCAGTAGTTAAAATGACGTCAAAAACTCTAATTCCGCTTAGCAAACAAACTCTCCTGGGTGCACACAAGGGAGGGTGTTACATAGACAAAATCAAAAAAGAAAAAAACCAGTTAATAGTCCAGTAATAAGATGTCTGGGCAGACAGAGACAAAAGCACACAATCGAACATCCACTGTATTATCAAGAAAAAAAAGAAACGAAATCGAAAGAAAAGAAAAGCAAGAACATAATGGAAAAGCCACACCCTCAATATTGCCAGAATAATAAATAAAAAGAAAGAAAGAAACATATATTTCATATGGTATTGACAAAAGACAAGCCACACCCTCAATCTCTATTTTCAAGAAAAAAAAAGGAAAGGAAAGAACACAGTCGAATATCAGCAAGAAACCCACATACTCAATCTTTTCAAGCAAGAAATATCAGCATATAATCAAACATTTTCAAGAAAAAAAGAAAAGAAAAGAAAAGAAAAGAAATAGCAGAAGTACCATACCTAGGTAATGACACCTTTGTAGGAGTGTTGCCAAACAATACAGGCTGGTTGGGTCATCATCTCCCATTGCATCCCATTTCCCATATTCATCCTCATCTTCTTCCATCATCTCAGCTTCATCCTCATCTTCATCCTCTTCCATCTTCTCATCTTCATCCTCATCTACTTGCATCCCATCTCCCATATTCATCCTCATCTTCTTCCATCATCTCAGCTTCATCCTCTTCCATCTTCTCAGCTTCATCCTCATCTTCATCCTCTTCTACTTGCATCCCATCTCCCATTGCATCCCATCTCCCATATTCATCCTCATCCTCTTCCATCTTCTCAGCTTCATCCTCTTCTACTTGCATCCCATCTCCCGTATTCATCCTCATCTTCTTCCATCATCTCAGCTTCATCCTCTTCCATCTTCTCAGCTTTTTCATCATCTTCAACATGATGAAAAACCAACATGTTATCATTCCAATCGAAACCATAGATATTTAAAAAATAAATAAAATAGAAAAACCACATATCTACATATATCCAATGTTAGTTTTGTTAAATAAAACACCAACTGGAAAAATTAACAAACTCAACTAGACAAAATCAAATTTACAAAATTAAAAAACAAAAAAACCAGTTAATAGTCCAGTAATATGATGTCTGGGCAGACAGAAACAAAAGCATACAATCGAACATCCACAGTTATCAAGAAAAAAAAGAAACGAAATCAAAAGAAAAGAAAAGCAACAACATAATGGAAAAGCCACACCCTTAATATTGCCAGAATAATAGAGAAAAAGAAAGAAAGAAACATATATTTCATATGGTATTGACAAGCAACTGTTGACAAGCCACACCCTCAATCTTCTATTTTCAAGAACACTGGCTGTTGTTTGATGAAATACTTCTGAGGGATCTACACCACAGAACACTGGCAGGACCTTGGTATATTTGGTTCTGCTCCGCTCTATTATTACCTCCTTAAAACATTTCCAGAGAAAATAGTGTTTACTATTTTCTCTGGAAATGTTTTGAGAAAACAATAACATAAACACTATTTTGAAACGCCTCATCATTATCATGTAAAAAAACACTAGTTGTTTGTTGGGTGCACATGCAAAGAAGAGAGTGGTTCTGATCTGTAATATAATGGGGTAAGTGGTGGCGGTTTCAGTGAACTGAAGACAATGGATCTATGGAAGTGAAATGAGAGTCCAAAGATAATGTAAAGTGAGAGAGAATGGACAGATCGCAGCAATAAGTTTTTGAGAAAGGTGAAAGAGAGAGACACGTAGAGATAGAAAGGTAGGAAGCGGAAAAGCTCAAGAGAGAAGAGTGGACGCAAAAAAATAAAAGCAAGCTCTCTTGTCAAATCACAACTTTCACATTAGGTGAAATGAGGACTGACAAAAGCAATTAATGGCTCTGATCTCTGATCAACAGAACAGTAGTATCTCTCTCCTATTCCCCAAATAAACTTTAATCTCATACTACCATCCTTATAAACAAGAGAATACATCGATATCAGGAGCAAGGGACTCTCTCTGTAGGGAAAAGGCGAAAGACTATGCATGACACCAGAGATTATAAACTACATAATAGGTGAATGAATGATACAGGGCTACACAACACAGCTAGATAGTTTTAATATAATAATCAATGGAGTCATAGCAGCAGGGATTTTAACTACAATTGTTTAAAATTAAAAAAAAAATGATATACTATTTAATATGTTTAGAATTTAAAAAAAATAATAATAATATTCTTCATCTTCAATCTTTATTAATAATTTGATAATATCACACTATCATTTTTGGAAAGAAAAAAGATTCAAAATTCCATAAGAAGCCAAGTTTTTGAGAAAGGTGAAAGAGAGAGACACGTATAGAAAGGTAGGAAGTGGAAAAGCTCAGGAGAGATGCAAGGAACCAAATAAAGCTCTCTTGTCAAATCACAAATTAGGTGCTCTAAGGATCTGACTCTGACTCTGATCTCTGATCAACAGAACAGTAGTCTAGCATCTCTCCTATTCCCCAAATAAAGTAACACAAACAGCGTAATTAAACTTCAATCTTATTAAGAAATTGTTCAAATTCATTTATTTATTTATTTTCTTCTCTTTAAATTAATCACACACTAAACTTAAACAACTATTAATTAACCTCCTCTTATATACATGCATTTTTTTAAAAGCAGTGGCAAAAAGTAATAATACTGAGTGAACCGAAACAGAGCTTCTAAGATTCATTCAGTTATATATAAGAAACTTAACACTACAAACAAAAGTAATAATACAGACAGATACAATGAATGAACCACCATAGAGCACAAACAAATATACATACATGACACGTACAATATTAATAATGAGGATTTAAGAAAAAATAAAGGTATGGCATGGTATGGAGGGGAAGTTACCTTATCCTCAGCATTCAGCAGTATTGTTATTGTGAGTTGAGCTGAGCATCGGCCAAAGGTAACCACCATTTTTGTGATTTGATTGAAAGAAAGAAAGAAAACTTGAAGAAGAACATTCATTCAAGTCAGATTCAATTAATGGTTTGTTTAGAAGGAAGAGAAGATAACGAAAAGAAAAGGTAACCAACCATTTTTGTGATTTGATTGAAGGGTGAGAAGAGAAGAGAAGAGGGGGCTTAGGGTTTTTCTTTGGTGGAGAAGACAGAGAGGGAGAAGAAAGAGAGGAATGAGTGAGTGTAATTAAATTAAATCCCGCCCAATTAAATTACATTTTGTACGTTTAAGCTCGATGCCAGTGAAAATTAAAATTAAACAATGAAAACATATATGTACGAGTAAACAACAGAATACATCGATAAACAGATGTATCTTTTCATCGTAAACGATGTGTTGTTTCATCCTAATGGACATGTTGTTTCATCCTAACGGACATGTTGTTTCATCCTTGAATGGGTGTCTTTTCGTGTTGAACGAATGTGTCTTTTCGTGTCGAACGAATGTGTCTTTTCGTTTCCAACGGATGTGTTGTTTCGTCATCGAATAGGTGCCTTTTGGAACGTGACTTTACGTTGTCTATAAATAGACACTGACACCTTCATAAAATGGATCCAATTTTTCTGCACTGAAACTCTGCCGGAATTTTTCTCCTTCCGGTTTTGCATGTTCCTTTTCATACTCCGGTGTAGTTTCCTCTAGCATTTTGTTGTGTTCGTTTGGGCTGTTGACTAGTAGTGCCGCCACTCTTCAGACGAAATCGTTCTATCCTGGGAGACAAGTGTCCATCTACCTTAGGCATCAGTGAGGGGACAAATTGTCTTAAGGAGACACGTTCTGTGGGCTCGGATTTTATCCTTCTGATTTTGCATATCTGATTCATCATTCTGTCTTTCTCTAATACCTGACAAGTAAGTCTGTTTTTTTTAATTGTTTATAATTGCACAGTGATAATTCTGATCATCTACCTCCTCCTCTGCTTTATACATGGGTTCAAACCTCTCAGTGATTTAACATCACCCACTGTCTTCAATAACAATCTTAAGACAATTGAATGCCAATAAATGCATAACATTTCACACATAATAATTAATATAACAAAATATTCATGTCATAAGTATTTCTCATTTATCATACTATACCATTAAATGACATCAAATTTCACTGCATTTCTCATTGAACCAGCATCAAAATAAGCACATCAAACCAAAAGGTCATATATCAATTTTTGGTACCATGCTTATAAATATATAAAGCCATTTCACAAAAGACTTAATATAATTGGAAAGACCATCAACCATCAAACCGGATTCGTCACATGGCATGGTTGTCTTACACGAAACAATTCTTTTAGAATAAAGGCATGCATATAATTAGTCATATATATACAATCAAAGGCCACAAACCCAAAATTATATGTAGGCATTAATTCAAAAATCATAACCAATCAATGGAAACCTTTCAATTTTTCATTATGGTCCGCTGTAATTTTAATTCAAGTGCCTCAATATACAAAGCATCGATATGTTTACTTCCATGAATTTCACTCATGGTTTCAAAAATCATATATTCAACAACAATAAACTGGAAAGAAACACCGTAACAGTGCATTAAAACTACAAAGGCTATTCAAAACCATTATGAACACGAAGATCGAGGAACCCAATGTGAAGCACTTTCACAATTCATGATTACAAAATTCAATGCAATTCATGTGTCTATGGGTATATAGCGGAACATTATCATTCCAATAATCATGATATTACCAACCGATGCTTACGGTTCCAACCATGACATTTCGATGTTCTCAAAGAAATGGAAACTAACAGTACATCTTTCCATACAAAATCAAAACATTAGTTGTTGTGACAAAAAACAATCGGTTATTACAAGAAACCGATACGTTCTCAAATTAAGCCGAGACATAATATAAGTATATATATTCCACGATCATGCACATTCCATTCATGAAATTCTGAAACAGTATTTACAATGATAGAATCCAACATAAAACATGATAATATATATCAAAGAAAGCATGAAACCGTAACAGCAATTAGAAAAGAAACCAATTTCTATGCACGTTGTACGAAACAACGATGGAAATGTCAAAATCAAATTTATTTATTTTTTTTTTTTAAAAATTCAATTAAGACAAATCTGAATGAGTTTTAAAGTTGCATGGTTACGTAACTTTTGAAATCAGACACGAAAATCGAAAATGAATATATATATATAATTCAAAGCCACAAATTGCAACGTTAGCAACTAAGTGCAGATCAATTGCATTGCGGTAAATTCCGATCTTCAAAAACACAGATTAATGAAATATAACGTCGCATAAGATATAATATTATATATCAATTGGAAATCTAAAGACACATATTTCCAGTCATAGAAAAGTGATACCATTCACATATTATTCATGCAAACAGAAATTATACTATGATTAATCACACAGATTAATCACACAATAAATAAAAAACAGTATATAAAACAGAAAATAAAATATACTGATCACAGGTTCAAAACACCAAAATTGTCTTAAGATTGTTAATGGAATTTCTAATTCTGTGTTGAGTGTTTGATTCTGTGTTGTTGAAATTATGTTTTTACTTTACCGTGTCTCGGTTCTGTTCGTTTTCATACTGGTTTGAATTTTTCATTTAAAAAAAAAACAGAAAATTTGTATACACGGTTAACCCTCGGTTTGTTTTGAAACCACCACAGAAATAAAGGGATCTGTTTAATATAATACACTATATATATGTTAAATTGGTTAGCATTGGTGTATCGATTTTTGTGTCCATGCTTTTGAATAGCATTTTCAACACTGTACTCTCGATTTTTTGTACAAAGATTATTATAATATTGGTTTTTCATATTGATTTTGAAAAGTAATTTATCGATGGTCGTGCCTTCATATTGGTTTTGATATATACTACAGTACGGTTTGCTTTTGAATATGGAAGTATGTATAAAACCAAAACCTTGCCTTGATATTTGAAAACTACTTTGTGAATATTGTTCTAATATGATATTTGTTAGTTTTCGTGATTTGTCTTCTACATATATATACATCTTCTATTACGTAATATATATGTTATTGTTGTAAAAGTCCTGTGTGGATTTTGGCTTTCATATATATCATTTGTTTCTCGTTTATCGTGCTACATTGTATTTTAAATAGAATGTGTCATGTTGATGCTTGAATTAATGTTTATAATTGATATGCGATTGCTTATCAAATGCACTGTGTGTGAACCGTGGATGTCTTTTGCAAGTGAAACCATATGAAGTTTCTTTCTCAATAGATATCATGTATTACTTGATGCATTACGGCTTTCGGATGCCATTAGACACTGCATGTTGTGTTTTGGTTTGTGAAAAAAAAATAAAAAAATTTGATAGCCATTACTGTGGCACGAAATGTTGCACCGAATGGTTGATCTTGAGAGTCAGACCAAAATGTCTCCGTTGATTCATGAACTCATACCATGTATAAAGGGTGCATTGCAATTAAATCCTTGATTGCACATAAAAAAAAAGGAACTGCAAAGGGTCAGTTTTGAAATGCATGAATTGATGCATAAAATAGTTTTTGTTGGAAACTTGATGGGGTTTTCACGGTTGGTATTTGATGGTTACATTTGAATAAGTAACCACAAGTGAACCAAACGTTTCATGTGAATTTATGGCTGAAGCACAAGTTCATGTTGCCATAATCGTATCCGGCCCGAATTAATTTTGTCATCTAAATATTGAGTTTCTTAATTTATTGGCTTTAATTGAATTTGTAGTGGGGCTATTATTATGAGAGAGAAAAAATGACATTTGGAAAGTAGTGAAATAGATGGCATTTTATATTGAATACGTGATTAATATATATGTGTGCATTTTTTGAGAATATGTGTTGACTGCAATGTTGCAAACAATACATAATAATTGTGTTTTTGCATGAAAGAAAAATAACTTTGAGAATGCAAAATGTGGAATCTTAAATTCTCTGTGTTTGCAAAATATTTGCATTTTGGAATTAAAGTATGATAAATTTCTTGAAAATATCTGAGTTGATTTAATTCCAAATTATATGTTTTATTTCAAATATCATAAATGATGTGACGATTACGTATCATTTTAAGGGTTAAATTGGAATTTATTATTTGATATATGTGTTATAGTCGAATAATGTTAAATTGAAAGTTTAAGGTATTAAGGAGCGATCAAGGGGGAGATTACGATGACCCTTTGAGAAATTTGTTTAGAGTTTGAAATTTTACACAAAACGATGGCTTCTTATGCTCCACAATCCAATGGGATTGTTGAGAGGAATGATGTCCTCTTTGAGGAATTTTGTTTAGAGTTTGGTACTATATATCAAACGATTGCTCCTTATGGTGTTGCAATTTAATGTGAATGCGTATAAAGAACCAGACATTAAATAAAATGATGTTGTTGATGTCTGGTTTATGGGGCAAAGTCATTTAATGACAAATTATATAATCAGAAAAGTACCCCACAAGAAAATTAAGAACATTCCCTATGAAATGTGGAAAGGTAGGGAGCCTACCTTGAATTATCTTGAAGTGTGGGGGTGTTTGGCTAAGGTTGCGGCCTAAACCTAAAAGGTTGAAAATCGGACATAAAACTGTGGATTGTGTATTCATTGGTTATGCAGGTTTCTGGTTTATAAACCTGATGTTTCAGATATACATGTTAATACGGTTATTGAGTCAAGGGAAGTTACTTTCCTTGAAGACGTATTTCCGTATAAGAAAATATATGAATCAAGTGGTAATAATGATGATCAGGTTGTGATACCTCAGGATGCTACAACTGATACTGATCCTGTAGAGGATGTAGAAGATGAACCTAGACGTAGCAAGAGGCAAAGGACCGCCACATCCTTTGGGAAGCTATAACGTCCCCGGAAAGACCATTCTGGGAAGAAGCTATCAATAGTGAGATAGAATCTATCTTGTCCAACCATACTTGGGAATTGGTAAATCTTCCTCCTGGCAATAAGCCTTTAGGAAGTAAGTGGGTTTTCAAAAGAAAAATGAAAGAGAATGGCACTATTGATAAATATAAAGCAAGGCTTGTGGTAAAAGGTTATAGGCAACGTGAAGGTCTCGATTTTTCGATACTTATTCACCGATTACAAGGATCACATCTATTAGGATGTTGATCGCGGTAGCTGCATTGAATGGATTACAAATACATCAAATGGATGTTAAGACTGCCTTCTTAAACGGCGACCTGGAAGAAAAGATATATTTAGAACAACCTGAAGGTTTTGTTGTTCCAGGACAAGAACGGAAAGTTTGTCGCTTATTAAAATCCCTTTACGGGTTAAAGCAAGCTCCAAAACAATGGCATGAGAAATTTGACAAAGTTATGTTGTCAAATGAATTTCGAATTAATGAATGTGACAAATGTGTCTATGTTTGAAATACTGAAAAAGGTTTTGCCATTGTCTGTCTTTATGTAGACGACATGTTGATCATGGGTAGTAATAATCAAATGATTAATGCTACTAAACAATTACTTAACAGTAAGTTTGATATGAAAGATATGGGGATAGCAGACGTTATCCTAGGTATTAAAATCCATAGAACATCTACAGGGTTGGCCTCATCACAGGCTCACTATATAGCTAAGGTTCTTGAGAAATTCAAGAGTTTGAATATAACTCCTGTGAGGAACCTGTAGATTCTAATTTGAGTTTATTAAAGAACACTGGTAAAGCTACAGCACAAAAGCTATATGCTCAAGTGTTGGGAAGCCTTATGTATGTTATGAACTGCACCAGACCTGATATTGCTTATGCAGTAAGTCTGTTAAGTCGCTTTACCAGTAATCCAAATGAGAATCATTGGAAAGCTATGGTAAGAGTTTTGGGATACTTGAAGTATACTCAGAATTATGCTTTGTATTACGAGAAATACCTTGCGGTTATAGAAGGGTATTGTGATGCAAATTGGATCACCGGCTCTAACGACACTAGATCCACAAGTGGATATGTGTTTACCCTTGGTGGAGGTGCTATGTCTTGGAAATCGTCCAAGCAAACCTGCATTGCAAGGTCAACCATGGAAGCAGAATTTATTGCTTTAGATAAGGCCGGTGAAGAAGCTGAATGGCTTCGTAATTTTATTGAGGATGTTCCTAATTGGCCAAGACCGGTACCATCCGTATGCATACATTGTGATAGACAAGCAGCTATTGGAAGGGCCAAGAACGTCATGTATAACGGTAAGTCTAGACACATACGTCGAAGACATGATACCGTAAGACAACTATTCTCGAATGGAATCATTTCAATTGACTATGTTAAGTCTAAGGAAAACATAGCGGATCCGTTAACCAAAGGGATTCCTAGAGAGTTGGTTGAAAATTTGTCGAAAGGAATGGGTTGTTTTTTCTTTGTTTTTTCTTTTTCTTTCGTACTGTAAACAATGAAACGGTTTTCATATCTATCTATATATATGAAAGCCAAGTGACTTTATTAAATGCTTGTGCACAGCGGTTTATTGCAACCGAAAAATTCTATGCATATATTATTATATTATGAAGGTTTTCGGTTAATAATAACCATTGAATGAGTCTCGGTTATCAATTCCATGCATGGCTGGCAATTTATATATATGTTTATATGGCCTGTTTCAATACCTTTAAGGTCGAAGGAAGTTGCCTTTTTAAAAAAAAAATAAAAATGGAAATTATGGTTCTATTCTTTTATACATGGCATCTGTAACATTTACGGATTTGACAAACTCAACTTCGAAATAGTAAATGCATTTATGGCATTGAATTTGTGATTGGAAATTAAATTTCAAACCTTGATTTGGTGTCAACCTCTTGCAGATTGAAAATGTTTCTTTGAAACATTGCATCTTTTGAATTTAAAGGAAAAAAAAATGGCAGTTTATTAACACTCTATTTTATAACTTGCTGCTGGAGCATTTTCCTTGTTTTATCTTGGTTTGATACTTCATTATTTAAATTTATGTTGTGACAGTTATTACGTAGCCTCCATCATGTAATCGGTTATTGGGTTTTCTTACATGATATGAATCCAACTATGTTGGGATATGGACAAACATCATTTATAAAGGTGATAATTATTACACCCAACGTTATGGGTGTCCTGGTGGCAAGTGTGATGTACTATCATCTTTTGAGGAACCAAGGTTAGAAACCTTTTGGCCATTGGGGTGTGATTTTATTTCTTATCACTACAAGAAATTTGTTTATTAGTGTCGCAAATTTCATCACTACATATGAAGTTTCGTCACAAATGCCTGCGTCGCAAATTTATTTGTGACGAAATTTGATTATTTGTGTCGAAAATTATCATCTGTGACAAAATTTGTGACAAATTTTTTTGTCACAAATAAACTTTTTTCTTGTAGTATGTGAATGTAACCACCACGCCACTGTAGGTAGTATACTAAGTTTTTGGCATTTTAGAATATGTCAAGTGAATTAGCATTGCTTGTTGTCATTCAAGTAATCTGAGGACAAATGGATGCGTTTTAATATCTATAATACGTTGATAATGATGCATCGAATGGATATCGTGATGATGATCCATTGGAGAATTAATACATTTATTCGTGGGAAATCTCTCGATTTCTTTGAATGAATATATATGAAGCAACTAATGAGTGTCATTACTCGTTTATGTGTATGAATGCATTGTGATTAATTGCATTAATTGAGATGTGATTTAAATGTGGAAATTAATTATGTATTGCATTGGGTTCAATTACCTATGATTTGGATGTCATAAATGATATGCTGGTTGTGTATTATTTTATGGTTAACATGAAGTTTATGGTGAGATATAGTCAATTTTTGTAGAGTCATAAAGTCTCTCCATATATGTTTAACGATTTTGATTTTATGATAGCCAGTGATAACTCTTTCTTAATTCCACTGTGTTAAAGATGGATATAAAAGTTTTATGTCCAATGAAATATTCTGTATTATATGAACGTGGAAAGAGCTATCTTAGTCATGGCATGATCAAAGTCAATGTGAAGGCTTTAAATGTTGTCAATGACATAATAATTGTATATTATTTTATGGTAATGTTCAGTAAGAAAATTAAAGGCATAAGGAGCAATCTAGTGGGGAGAGTATGATGCCCCTTCGAGAAATTTTGTTTAAAGTTTGGTATTACATACCAAAAGATGGCTCCTTATGCTTCAGAATCCAATAGTATTGCTGAGAGAAAGAACCAAACATTAAATGAAATGATGTTGTTGACGTCTGGTTTGTGGGGGAAAATCATTTTAATGATAAAGTGTACAATCAATAAAGTACCCCACAAGAAAAATTAAGAACACCCCCTATGATATATGGAAAGGTAGGGAGCCTACCTTGAATTATCTTGAAGTGTGGGGGTGTTTGACAAAGAGCATACCATACGACATATGGAAAGGAAAGAAGTCATCCCTGAAATATTTTAGAGTGTGGGGGTGCTTGGCTAAGGTTGCGGTTCCTAAACCTAAGAAGTTGAAAATCGGACCTAAAACCGTGGATTGTGTATTCATCGGTTATGCACTTAATAGTAGTGCTTATCGGTTTCTAGTTTATAAATCTGATGTCTCAGACATACAAGTTAATACGGTTATTGAGTCAAGGGAAGTTACTTTCTTTGAAGACGTATTTCCGTATAAGAAAATACAAGAATCAAATGGTAATAATGATGACCAGGTTGTGATACCTCGGGATGCTACAACTAATATTGATCCTATAGAGGATGTAAAAGATGAACCTAGACGTAGCAAGAGGCAAAGGACCGCCACATCCTTTGGACATGATTTTATGACATATTTATTAGAAAATGAGCCTCGAACGTCTAAGGAAGCTATAACGTCCCCGGAAGGACCATTCTGGGAAGAGGCTATCAATAGTGAGATAGAGTCTATCTTGTCCAACCACACTTGGGAATTGGTAAACCTTCCTCCTGGCAATAAGCCTTTAGGAAGTAAGTGGGTTTTCAAAAGAAAAATGAAAGAGAATGGCACTATTGATAAATATAAAGCAAGGCTTGTGGTAAAAGGCTACAGGCAACGTGAAGGTCTCGATTATTTCGATACTTATTCACCGGTTACAAGGATCACATCCATTAGGATGTTGATCGCGGTAGCTGCATTGAATGGATTACAAATACATCAAATGGATGTTAAGACCTCCTTCTTAAACGGCGACCTGGAAGAAGGGATATATTTAGAACAACCTGAGGGTTTTGTTGTTCCAGGACAAGAACGGAAAGTTTGTCGCTTAATAAAATCCTTTTTACGGGTTAAAGCAAGCTCCAAAGCAATGGCATGCGAAATTTGACAATGTTATGTTATCAAATGGATTTCGAATCAATGAGTGTGACAAATGTGTCTATGTTCGAAATACTGAAAAAGGATTTGTCATTGTCTGTCTTTATGTAGATGACATGTTGATCATTGGTAGTAATAATCAAATGATTAAAGCTACAAAACAGTTACTTAATAGTAAGTTTGATATGAAAGATATGGGGATAGCAGACGTTATCCTAGGTATTAAAATCCATAGAACATCTGCAGGGTTGGCCTTATCACAGGCTCACTATATAGCTAAGGTTCTTGAGAAATTCAAAAGTTTGAATATAACTCCTGTGAGGAACCCTGTCGATTGTAATCTTAGTTTACTAAAGAACACTGGTAAAGCTACAGCACAAAAGCTATATGCTCAAGTGTTGGGAAGCCTGATGTATGTTATGAACTGCACCAGACCTGATATTGCTTATGCAGTAAGTCTGTTAAGTCGCTTTACTAGTAATCCAAATGAAAATCATTGGAAAGCTATGGTAAGAGTTTTGGGATACCTGAAGTATACTCAAAATTTTGCTTTGCATTACGAGAAATACCCCGCAGTTATAGAAGGTTATTATGATGTAAATTGGATCACCGGCTCTAACGACACTAGATCCACAAGTGGATATGTGTTCACCCTTGGTGGAGGTGCTGTGTGTCTTGGAAATCATCCAAGCAGACCTGCATTGCAAGGTTAACCATGGAAGCAGAATTTATTGCTTTAGATAAAGCCGGTGAAGAAGCCGAATGGCTTCGTAACTTTATTGAGGATGTTCCTAATTGGCCAAAACCGGTACCATCTGTATGCATACATTGTGATAGCCCAGTAGCTATTGGAAGGGCCAAGAACGTCATGTATAACGGTAAGTCTAGACACATACGTCGTAGACATGATACCGTAAGACAACTACTCTCGAATGGAATTATTACAATTGACTATGTTAAGTCTAAAGAGAACATAGCGGATCCGTTAACCAAAGGGATTCTTAGAGAGTTGGTTGAAAATTTGTCGAAAGGAATGGGTTTAAGGCCTATCAATTGTTGAGCATTGCGGTAACTCTACCTAGAAGAGTGGAGATCCCATGAACTAGGTTCAGAAAGACAAATAAGTGATGGTCGACTGTTCAAACACTGTGGAGTTTTTAAACTCATACTCATTCCTAAGACAAGACAGTGTATTATGAGGGTAAGCATTTAGGCTTTTAATGATTTCTTAATCTGTTGTGTTTAGATGATGTATAGTGAGTTACATCAAAAGAAATCACCTATGTGAGTGTGAAGTGAGGGCCGCTTCTATGAGAATTTTTCAAAGGCCAATTCTCTAAAACACTCGCAGAACCAGGCAGGTGACCCACGGCCAAAATGGGCGCAACAAAGGACCAACAATGCTAGAGAAGCAATTGTGTGACTCCTATTGTCTAGGTATACACTAAAGGTTGACGGTTCAAGTCGACCTAGACCACCGATTGACCGAGTATATCCGATAGGTTTTCACTAGAGAAGGTTCAAAGGTAACTCCACCTGTCTCGATGCAGTTGTTTCTCGTTGAGGAAATTACACTTTGCATTTATACTCTTATGCATTTTTTGTCACGGTGATTTGACTTCTTATCCATGTGGGGGATTGTTGGAATTTATATATATATATATATAAATTGTATAGACAATCTATTGGTTATGAATAAGAAGTTTGGTAGTGAAAAGGTGTGCCTTTTCGTCGACAAACAGATGTATCTTTTCATCCTAAACGATGTGTTGTTTCATCCTAACGGACATGTTGTTTCATCCTAACGGACATGTTGTTTCATCCTTGAATGGGTGTCTTTTCGTGTTGAACGAATGTGTCTTTTCGTGTCCAACGGATGTGTTGTTTCGTCATCGAATAGGTGCCTTTTGGAACGTGACTTTACGATGTCTATAAATAGACACTGACACCTTCATAAAATGGATCCAATTTTTCTGCACTGAAACTCTGCCGGAATTTTTCTCCTTCCGGTTTTGCATGTTCCTTTTCATACTCCGGTGTAGTTTCCTCTGGCATTTTGTTGTGTTCGTTTGGGCTGTTGACTGGTAGTGTCGCCACTCTTCAGACGAAATCCGTTCTGTCCTGGGAGACAAGTGTCCATCTACCTTAGGCATCATTGAGGGGACAAATTGTCTTAAGGAGACACGTTCTGTGGGCTCGGATTTTATCCTTCTGATTTTGCATATCTGATTCATCATTCTGTCTTTCTCTAATACCTGACAAGTAAGTCTGTTTTTTTTAATTGTTTATAATTGCACAGTGATAATTCTGGTCATCTACCTCCTCCTCTGCTTTATACATGGGTTCAAACCTCTCAGTGATTTAACATCACCCACTGTCTTCAATAACAATCTTAAGACAATTGAATGCCAATAAATGCATAACATTTCACACATAATAATTAATATAACAAAATATTCATGTCATAAGTATTTCTCATTTATCATACTATACCATTAAATGACATCAAATTTCACTGCATTTCTCATTGAACCAGCATCAAAATAAGCACATCAAACCAAAAGGTCATATATCAATTTTTGGTACCATGCTTATAAATATATAAAGCCATTTCACAAAAGACTTAATATAATTGGAAAGACCATCAACCATCAAACCGGATTCGTCACATGGCATGGTTGTCTTACACGAAACAATTCTTTTAGAATAAAGGCATGCATATAATTAGTCATATATATACAATCAAAGGCCACAAACCCAAAATTATTTGTAGGCATTAATTCAAAAATCATAACCAATCAATGGAAACCTTTCAATTTTTCATTATGGTCCTCTGTAATTTTAATTCAAGTGCCTCAATATACAAAGCATCGATATGTTTACTTCCTTGAATTTCACTCATGGTTTCAAAAATCATATATTCAACAACAATAAACTGGAAAGAAAGACCGTAACAATGCATTATAACTACAAAAGCTATTCAAAACCATTATGAACACGAAGATCGAGAAACCCAATGTGAAGCACTTTCACAATTCATGATTACAAAATTCAATGCAATTCATGAGTCTATGGGTATATAGCGGAACATTATCATTCCAATAATCATGATATTACCAACCGATGCTTACGGTTCCAACCATGACATTTCGATGTTCTCAAAGAAATGGAAACTAACAGTACATCTTTCCATGCAAAATCAAAACATTAGTTGTTGTGACAAAAAACAATCGGTTATTACAAGAAACCGATACGTTCTCAAATTAAGCCGAGACATAATATAAGTATATATATTCCACGATCATGCACATTCAATTCATGAAATTCTGAAACAGTATTTACAATGATAGAATCCAACATAAAACATGATAATATATATCAAAGAAAGCATGAAACCGTAACAGCAATTAGAAAAGAAACCAATTTCTATGCACGTTGTACGAAACAACGATGGAAATGTCAAAATCAAATTTATTTATTCTTTTTTAAAAAAATTCAATTAAGACAAATCTGAATGAGTTTTAAAGTTGCATGGTTACGTAACTTTTGAAATCAGACACGAAAATCGAAAATGAATATATATATATATAAAATTCAAAGCCACAAATTGCAACGTTAGCAACTAAGTGCAGATCAATTGGATTGCGGTAAATTCCGATCTTCAAAATCACAGATTAATGAAATATAATGTCGCATAAGATATAATATTATATATCAATTGGAAATCTAAAGACACATATTTCCAGTCATAGAAAAGTGATACCATTCACATATTATTCATGCAAACAGAAATTATACTATGATTAATCACACAGATTAATCACGCAATAAATAAAAAACAGTATATAAAACAGAAAATAAAATATACTGATCACAGGTTCAAAACACCAAAATTGTCTTAAGATTGTTAATGGAATTTCTAATTCTGTGTTGAGTGTTTGATTCTGTGTTGTTGAAATTATGTTTTTACTTTACCGTGTCTCAGTTCTGTTCGTTTTCATACTGGTTTGAATTTTTCATTTAAAAAAAAACGAAAAATTTGTATACACGGTTAACCCTCGGTTTGTTTTGAAACCACCACAGAAATAAAGGGATCTGTTTAATATAATACACTATATATATGTTAAATTGGTTAGCATTGGTGTATCGATTTTTGTGTCCATGCTTTTGAATAGCATTTTCAACACTGTACTCTCGATTTTTTGTACAAAGATTATTATAATATTGGTTTTTCATATTGATTTTGAAAAGTAATTTATCGATGGTCGTGCCTTCATATTGGTTTTGATATATACTACAGTACAGTTTGCTTTTGAATACGGAAGTATGTATAAAACCAAAACCTTGCCTTGATATTTGAAAACTACTTCGTGAATATTGTTCTAATATGATATTTGTTAGTTTTCGTGATTTGTCTTCTACATATATATACATATTCTATTACGTAATATATATGTTATTGTTCTAAAAGTCCTGTGTGGATTTTGGCTTTCATATATATCATTTGTTTCTCGTTTATCGTGCTACATTGTATTTTAAATAGAATGTGTCATGTTGATGCTTGAATTAATGTTTATAATTGATATGCGATTGCTTATCAAATGCACTGTGTGTGAACCGTGGATGTCTTTTGCAAGTGAAACCATATGAAGTTTCTTTCTCAATAGATATCATGTATTACTTGATGCATTATGGCTTTCGGATGCCATTAGACACTGCATGTTGTGTTTTGGTTTGTGAAAAAAAAAAAAATTGATAGCCATTACTGTGGCACGAAATGTTGCACCGAATGGTTGATCTTGAGAGTCAGACCAAAATGTCTCCGTTGATTCATGGACTCATACCATGTATAAAGGGTGCATTGCAATTAAATCCAAGATTGAACATAAAAAAAAAAGGAACTGCAAAGGGTCAGTTTTGAAATGCATGAATTAATGCATAAAATAGTTTTTGGTGGAAACTTGATGGGGTTTTCACGGTTGGAATTTGATGGTTACATTTGAATAAGTAACCACAAGTGAACCAAACGGTTCATGTGAATTTATGGCTGAAGCACAATTTCATGTTGCCATAATCGTATCCGGCCCGAATTAATTTTGTCATCTAAATATTGAGTTTCTTAATTTATTGGCTTTAATTGAATTTGTAGTGGGGCTATTATTATGAGAGAGAAAAAATGACATTTGGAAAGTAGTGAATTAGATGGCATTTTATATTGAATACGTGATTAATATATATGTGCATTTTTTGAGAATATGTGTTGACTGCAATGTTGCAAACAATACATAATAATTGTGTTTTTGCATGAAAGAAAAATAACTTTGAGAATGCAAAATGTGGAATCTTAAATTCTCTGTGTTTGCAAAATATTTGCATTTTGGAATTAAAGTATGATAAATTTCTTCAAATATCTGAGTTGATTTAATTCCAAATTATATGTTTTATTTCAAATATCATAAATGATGTGACGATTATGTATCATTTTAAGGGTTAAATTGGAATTTATTATTTGATATATGTGTTATAGTCGAATAATGTTGAATTGAAAGTTTAGGTATTAAGGAGCGATCAAGGGGGAGATTACGATGACCCTTTGAGAAATTTGTTTAGAGTTTGAAATTTTACACAAAACGATGGCTTCTTATGCTCCACAATCCAATGGGATTATTGAGATGAATGATGTCCTCTTTGAGGAATTTTGTTTAGAGTTTGGTACTATATATCAAACGATTGCTCCTTATGGTGTTGCAATTTAATGTGATTGCGTATAAAGAACCAGACAATAAATAAAATGATGTTGTTGATGTCTGGTTTATGGGGCAAAGTCATTTAATGACAAATTATATAATCAGTAAAGTACCCCACAAGAAAATTAAGAACATTCCCTATGAAATGTGGAAAGGTAGGGAGCCTACCTTGAATTATCTTGAAGTGTGGGGGTGTTTGGCTAAGGTTGCGGTTCCTAAACCTAAAAGGTTGAAAATCGGACCTAAAACTGTGGATTGTGTATTCATTGGTTATGCAGGTTTCTGGTTTATAAATCTGATGTTTCAGATATACATGTTAATACGGTTATTGAGTCAAGGGAAGTTACTTTCCTTGAAGACGTATATCCGTATAAGAAAATATATGAATCAAGTGGTAATAATGATGATCAGGTTGTGATACCTCAGGATGCTACAACTGATACTGATCCTGTAGAGGATGTAGAAGATGAACCTAGACGTAGCAAGAGGCAAAGGACCGCCACATCCTTTGGACCTGATTTTATGACATATCTATTAGAAAATGAGCCTCAGACGTATAAGGAAGCTATAACGTCCCCGGAAAGACCATTCTGGGAAGAAGCTATGAATAGTGAGATAGAATCTATCTTGTCCAACCACACTTGGGAATTGGTAAATCTTCCTCCTGGCAATAAGCCTTTAGGAAGTAAGTGGGTTTTCAAAAGAAAAATGAAAGAGAATGGCACTATTGATAAATATAAAGCAAGGCTTGTGGTAAAAGGTTACAGGCAACGTGAAGGTCTCGATTTTTCGATACTTATTCACCGGTTACAAGGATCACATCTATTAGGATGTTGATCGCGGTAGCTGCATTGAATGGATTACAATTACATCAAATGGATGTTAAGACTGCCTTCTTATATGGCGACCTGGAAGAAGAGATATATTTAGAACAACCTGAAGGTTTTGTTGTTCCAGGACAAGAACGGAAAGTTTGTCGCTTATTAAAATCCCTCTACGGGTTAAAGCAAGCTCCAAAACAATGGCATGAGAAATTTGACAAAGTTATGTTGTCAAATGAATTTCGAATTAATGAATGTGACAAATGTGTCTATGTTTGAAATACTGAAAAAGGTTTTGCCATTGTCTGTCTTTATGTAGATGACATGTTGATCATGGGTAGTAATAATCAAATGATTAATGCTACTAAACAATTACTTAAAAGAAAGTTTGATATGAAAGTTATGGGGATAGCAGACGTTATCCTAGGTATTAAAATCCATAGAACATCTACAGGGTTGGTCTTATCACAGGCTCACTATATAGCTAAGGTTCTTGAGAAATTCAAGAGTTTGAATATAACTCATGTGAGGAACCTGTAGATTCTAATTCGAGTTTATTAAAGAACACTGGTAAAGCTACAGCACAAAGGCTATATGCTCAAGTGTTGGGAAGCCTTATATATGTTATGAACTGCACCAGACCTGATATTGCTTATGCAGTAAGTCTGTTAAGTCGCTTTACCAGTAATCCAAATGAGAATCATTGGAAAGCTATGGTAAGAGTTTTGGGATACTTGAAGTATACTCAGAATTATGCTTTGTATTAAGAGAAATACCCTGCGGTTATAGAAGGGTATTGTGATGCAAATTGGATCACCGGCTCTAACGACACTAGATCCACAAGTGGATATGTGTTTACCCTTGGTGGAGGTGCTATGTCTTGGAAATCGTCCAAGCAAACCTGCATTGCAAGGTCAACCATGGAAGCAGAATTTATTGCTTTAGATAAGGCCGGTGAAGAAGCCGAATGGCTTCGTAATTTTATTGAGGATGTTCCTAATTGGCCAAGACCGGTACCATCCGTATGCATACATTGTGATAGCCAAGTAGCTATTGGAAGGGCCAAGAACGTCATGTATAACGGTAAGTCTAGACACATACGTCGAAGACATGATACCGTAAGACAACTATTCTCGAATGGAATCATTTCAATTGACTATGTTAAGTCTAAGGAAAACATAGCGGATCCGTTAACCAAAGGGATTCCTAGAGAGTTGGTTGAAAATTTGTCGAAAGGAATGGGTTTAAGGCCTATCAATTGTTGAGCATTGCGGTAACTCTACCTAGAAGAGTGGAGATCCCATGAACTAGGTTCAAATAGACAACTAAGTGATGGTCGACTTTTCAAACACTATGGAGTTTTTAAACTCATACTCATTCCTAAGACAAGACAGTGTATTATGAGGGTAAGCATTTAGGCTTTTAATGATTTCTTAATCTGTTGTGTTCAGATGATGTATAGTGAGTTACATCAAAAGAAATCACCTATGTGAGTGTGAAGTGAGGGCCGCTTCTATGAGAATTTTTCAAAGGCCGATTCTCTAAAACACTCGCAGAACCAGGCAGGTGACCCACGGCCAAAATGGGCGCAACAAAGGACCAAGAATGCTAGAGAAGCAATTGTGTGACTCCTATTGTCTAGGTGACGGTTCAAGTCGACCTAGACCACCGATTGACCGAGTATATCCGATAGGTTTTCACTAGAGAAGGTTCAAAGGTAACTCCACCTGTCTCGATGCAGTTGTTTCTCGTTGAGGAAATTACACTTTGCATTTATACTCTTATGCATTTTTTGTCACGGTGATTTGACTTCTTATCCATGTGGGGGATTGTTGGAATTTATATATATATATATATAAATTGTATAGACAATCTATTGGTTATGAATAAGAAGTTTGGTAGTGAAAAGGTGTGCCTTTTCGTCGACAAACAGATGTATCTTTTCATCCTAAACGATGTGTTGTTTCATCCTAATGGACATGTTGTTTCATCCTAACGGACATGTTGTTTCATCCTTGAATGGGTGTCTTTTCGTGTTGAACGAATGTGTCTTTTTGTGTCGAACGAATGTGTGTTTTCGTGTCCAACGGATGTGTTGTTTCGTCATCGAATATGTGCCTTTTGGAACGTGACTTTACGTTGTCTATAAATAGACACTGACACCTTCATAAAATGGATCCAATTTTTCTGCACTGAAACTCTGCCGGAATTTTTCTCCTTCCGGTTTTGCATGTTCCTTTTCATACTCCGGTGTAGTTTCCTCTGGCATTTTGTTGTGTTCGTTTGGGCTGTTGACTGGTAGTGCCGCCACTCTTCAGACGAAATCTGTTCTATCCTGGGAGACAAGTGTCCATCTACCTTAGGCATCAGTGAGGGGACAAATTGTCTGAAGGAGACACGTTCTGTGGGCTCGGATTTTATCCTTCTGATTTTGCATATCTGATTCATCATTTTGTCTTTCTCTAATACCTGACAAGTAAGTCTGTTTTTTTTAATTGTTTATAATTGCACAGTGATAATTATGATCATCTACCTCCTCATCTGCTTTATACATGGGTTCAAACCTCTCAGTGATTTAACATCACCCACTATCTTCAATAACAAATTAATCACACACTAAACTTAAACAACTATTAAGCTCCTCTTATATACTTTTTAATAGCAGAGGCAAAGTAATAATACTGAGTGAACTGAAACTGAGCTTCTAAGATTCATTCAGTTATAAAAAACTTATCACTACAAACAAAAGTAACAATACAGATACAATGAATAAACCATAGACTATAGAGCACAAACAAATACATGACGTACAGTATTAATAATGAGGATTTAAGAAAAAATAAAGGTATGGTATGGTATGGTATCAGAAGTTACCTTATCCTCAGCAGCATGTAAAGGAAGATTTTTGAGAAGAATCTCAACTCAAGAGGCTCAGAGTCGGGTGCCATCAAGAGGAGAAATGCCTCTGTTCAGTGTCTTTTTTAAGCTGAGCTACAAATACAAATAAAAATACATGTTTTATGGTCGCTGAAACAAAAAGAAAAAAGAAAAAAATGCAATAACACACTTAAAATAAATGGTAGAACCAACGAAATGAAATGAAATGAAATAAAAGCAAAGGCGAAAGAAAGTTCCTTTCCTGTGAGTTGAGGAGCTGCTTGTAGTTGGTAGCTTATCTTGTTGAACAAGATCTTCAACAGTATAGTTATTGTGAGTTGAGCTGAGCTTGATTGAAGAGAAGAGAAGAGAAGAGAAGGGGGCTAGGCTTAGGGTTTTTCTTTGGTGGAGAAGAGAGAGAGAGAGAGAGAGAAGAAAGAGAGGAATGAGTGAGTGTTATTAAATTAAATCCCGCCCAATTTTAGATGAAAAATCTTTGAAAATTGTAAATTGTAAATTTGTGATCTGAGATGAGACTGCATCTGCATGTTTCGGATTATGCATTGAGAGGTGAGAGAGACTAAGAGCAATGGTTGGTTATTTTGATCAGTTTTGTTTTAGCCCAATCTAATCCATCTTTAATTAATTATAATAAAACTTTAAATTATAATATTTGCGCTGAAATCAAATTATTATAGATTACCTGCTAAAAAGCGCGCGCGTGGTCAAGTGTCCAAAGCACATTACATTGATTTGCATTGGAGAGGGCCACACTTGACTTGACAATCAGACACTACACTACACTGAGTAAAAGCAATGCAATAGATGGACTTGGGTCGGGTGTTATTTTCAGCAGCATCATCTTTGTTTTGTTTTGTTTTGGGCCCAATCCAATCCAAATATCCAATCCATCTTTGTTTTGTCACTTACATACATCGAGGAGGGAGGGATTTCTTAATTCTAAATAAATAAATGTTAATTAAAATGCAAATAATATATCGGATTCTATATCCTATACTATACTACCGTAGAAGGAGAGGAGGGGGGAATAAATTATTATTATTAACTACTCAATGAAAGAATTAAATTATAGAACAGTTTCGGATCTTAAAAAAATTATTTAGAAAGTATCTCATAGACTTTCTTTTACATATAGGGCCTATAAACTTATAGGCCGACCTATTTTATATTATTTATTATAAATTAAATAAATAAATGATTATTTTACATGTGTCTGACCTATTTAAGCTAAAGCCTATCTCTATCCAGCCTATTTACACCCCCTACTTTTAACAATGGTTTTTCGTTGTTGATTAAATGTGAGTACTATAAACATGCTTTTAACATTTGTTGGCCCGCCCCGCCCCGCCACCAACCCGCCAAAAACGGGACAAGGCGGGTTAACCCGCCATTAAATATGGGTGGGAAAAATGAACTCACCCCGTTTTATGGTGGGTTGGCGGGTCAACCCACCAACCCGTCAATTAAAAAAATAAATAATTAAAATTTAAAAATAAATTATATTTTATTAATTTTTCTAATATTATTTTATTTTATTTCACACTTCTTTTAATTTTTCTCAATCTCAATCTTAAATGTATACTAATATTTGTCAAAACATTCTTTAGGAACTCATTCGTCTCCATATAAAGATAACATTTGTCATAAATAAAATTGTTATTCTTTATTTTTTCTAAGAAGTACTAATGTAAAAAAAAAATTGGATATCACAAAAATTTAATGACAAATGAAATACTACTTAATTGTAAAATATATATATATAACCCGACGGGTCAACCCGTTTTGACCCACTTCTAGGCGGGGCTGGTTGAAGTGGGTTGGTGGGTTGAAAATCTCAACCCAACTCGTCCCGTTTTGGCGGGTTGACCCGCCGGGCAGTGGCGGAGCCACGTTGTGGCCTACAGTTGCCTTGGCACTGGCTTATTTAGCCACGTTCATTTAGCTACATTTGAAAAGTAGCAAATTCTGTCCAATTTTTTTGAAAATTAGCCACGTTTTGGTCGTAGCCAAAGAACCGTAGCTATTTGGGCACTAGCTGAATTTTTTGGCACTTGCTAACATGTCATGCTGGCTCCGCCACTGCCGTCGTGCTCAACCCATATTGTCACCCCTAAATTTACATATAAAGTAGAGTCATCTAAACAGGCTATCTCTTCCTGTTAGGCCCTAGCTCGCACGAGTTAAGGCAAAAAATACTACAAATAAAAAAGCCTGCATGAGCCAAAAACTTATATAATCCCACGAGATAGGGCCTGTCCACGAGCCAAAATTTCATATAAGTCAATCATTTGTCATTAATTAAAATTGTGACAGTAGCAAACAGGCATCACCAAAACCTTATCTGAAATTTCCATCCCTGATCCATCTACCGCTCCCAACTTCTACACTATATAATCAACTATAATGGAAAGAACAAAAAATCTTTACGTAATCCTCCAAGACAAGCAATCAATGAGATAAAATAAACCATGTTGTCATACAATTGAATGGAAATTGATTTCTCCGGAGAAACTATTCCCCTATTACAGACTCATAAAAATGTCCCATCCATCTTTTTTCTTTAATATAATGAGTCCCGCATATTTAATGGTGTAGAAAATTAGAATTCAAACATGTTTCTGTTTTTATTTCCTATTAATTAGGATTGATTATGATTGATTAGGATTGATTATGATTGATTAGGATTAATTGTGATTGATTAGAATTGATTGTGATTAGGATTGTGATAGGATTGATTAGTCATCGCTTAGTCATTCTTAGCGATTCTTTCTTGTATAAATACTCACTCATGTAATTTATTCAAAATCAATATACAAAAACTTCTTTTCAATAAATGGGTATGCAGAAGAGGAATAATTTCTTCTGCAACATGAGAAACTAGGAAAACTATTGCCACTTTGTTATTCCTCACTTTAACATAAATTCGTTACATTAATTATGCATTTGCTACTTTAGAGTAATAACCAACAAAATAGCTTTAGGCTTCTTTTCAATGGTATGAGATTCACCATTATTGCCTTTATTTTATTTAGCTGTTGATTTCATTAGCAATTTTCGTCTAGCTTCTTTCCTTTGTCATTATTTTCTATCATCCCACCATAGCGGAATGTGGTTGACCCAATTCGCAATTCAACATATAGCTATGAGTTATGAAAGTGCTTGATGAAGTTGAGGTGAAAGTAAAGGATGGGGACAGTGAATTCAGAAAATATCTTTGTCCTTTGCAGAATCTGCATCATTGAAATTCAAAACTTAGATAGAAATATAAACCATCCAAATGGAAAAATAAAAGGACGTTTGAAAAATAAACACCAAAAATGAAAAAGATCATGTGGCAGATAGTAGGGGTGTTAACGGGTCGAGCCGAGCCGAGCTTTGATCTTAACGGGCCAAGCCTGTATTTAAACGTGTCAGACTGGCCTTAGCCTGTTATCTGTTACGAATATAATATTAGCCTGTGGCCCGGTTCGTTTACAAAAAATAAAAGCCTGTCTCAAGCCTGTTACCTGTTACTGATATGTATTTTTGGTAAGAAAATAAAAGTTGTTTCTTTTATAATAAAAAAACATTAATATTAAAAAATCAAAATAACAACATCACATTTACTTTATTTTACGTTGCTTTTCCTTAATTTTCTTCCACATTCTAGATTTTTTACATTAAATTTTCTTCCACATTTCTTAATATTCTAGATTTTTTACACTAGATTTGAACCCCACCAATAAATTTTCTTCCACATTTTACATTAATTTTTCTTCCACGGTCGCCGCCATAAGCATCATTATAAGCCGTGGAATCCGCATGGCTTATAAAAATAGATAATGAACATGACTTCATTTACCTGTTGGTGGGACGATGACTTAGATCGGGGAGAAGAGATAGAGCAGAGACAGAAAACTGAGAAAAGTATGTTGAAATGATTAATATAAAAATATAAAAAATAAATAAATTTAATGTATACGGGCCAGCCTCCAAGGCTTCAAGGCCGGGCTTGGCTATGAAAGCCTGAGGCCTTTTAAATAAAAAAGCTTTTGCATGAGTATAAGTTTGGGCTTAATAATAAAAAAAAACGAGCCGAGCCGAAACGGGCCGGGCCTAAGGCCCCTGATAGGCCCTTGGCCTTATTATCACCCCTAGCGGATAGCATAAGTCCCACCACACCTAATAATTTCAATCATTTTTACCTTTCAAGAATCAAGTACTGGATTCGAGATAATTTACACTTTCAATCTCAGCCACTTTACCTTGAAGATCATCTCTGAAAATACACATGATAAAGCCCAAAAATGGTCAAATAACCTACATAGTATACACAGCTAACCTCGTACACATGCATAATTGAAGTGAACTTTCTTCTTTTCCTTTTTTTCCTAAAATACAAGTATTGCTGAGTTTTAAATGCACACCTACACGGTGTCTCACACCCTTTTATAAAATTTACACATTTTAAATTGGAAAAATTAATTGTCATTTTTTTTTGTAAACAATTAATTGTCATTTTAAATTAGATGACTTTTATTTTAGGTCTCTCTGCTTCTAATTATACAGAGGAAAGAAAATATTAAAAATCATTAAATATATATTAAAACGATATAATTTTATTTAGAATAATATAAAATCATGTCCTTTAAAATAAAAAATATTTTCCTTTTTTTTTGTATCTAAATATTTTCCCTTTAAAATTTAAAAAAGAGGACTAAAAAAATAAATAGACAACCTTATAATTTTGAAGAAATGCTTATGATAAAATAAATAAATTTTCTCTTTTTCCACCAAACAGATCATGGATTTAAAACAACAGTTATTCAGTAATCTAGATCTATAAGCGAGCACAAATATCTAGAATTTTCTCCACCTTTCATATATATATACATATATATATATATATATATATATATATATATATATATATTATTAAGACATTTCTGTTTCAGAATATGGTAGTGGACTAGTGTCATCTCTATACATGTCCATGTATCATATATATTTGTCATCTTCTTACGTCATATATGTTTTTATCAATTAGGTAGAATAATTACTCCTTTTCAAAAAATATAACAACTCTTGTTGATAATTTTTACTAAATCGTCGTGAGTTTGATTCATGTTGATGCTCCTTCATAGGTCAATTACATGTAAGTACCACTGTAAGCACTTGCTGAAACATGTAAATAGAACAATTTTACCCCCTTTACTCTTGTCCCTTTTATGTAACCCTGCTCAATCATAATTTGAGGCTATATGATCCAAAGAGTTATCTACTCCTCTTATACAACTAAAAAACATTAACATATTGAATAATCTATGGACATTTATACTTGTAATTGACACTTCGGTATCATTCACAAAAATTTTAGAAAGCTAAATTTTCCATCCACATTAGACTCATCAGTCTTTACAAATAATCTTGTTCAATCATTCACAAAAAATGTCGATGTTGATCAGACTAATTATTAACCAAACAAGAACAATAGTGAAAAAAAAAGTATAAAAATAGAAAGAATGCATGGTTACGTGACTTGTTGGTTATACAAACTCAAAGAAAATACAAATGAATGGAGGTCAATCTCAGTAGAGAACAAATCTAGGAAGCCAAAGAATTAAATTTGAATCCCATTTACAACTACATAGACAACAAATAATTGGTGTTATCAACTACATAGACAACAAATAATCCGAGTCAATCATTTGTGTAATAATCCGAGTCAATCATCTGTGTAGGATCATAAAGATCAAAGTCAGAATCAAAGTCCAAGTCCAAGTCTTCATTTAAGATTGAGCCTATTGAGCTTAAATTGGTAAGATGTGAAGCATAACTGCCATCCTGGCTTTGGTCAGCCAACCCCTGAAATGGAACAATATTACTTGTTTGCCTAGGACTAATCATCTCACCAGATGAAGAGGATATTTAAAAGGACTGACTTGCTGGGTTGCCTTAGACCTGATTCTTTTCAGTCGAAGTCTTTATTTCTGCAGCGATTAAAAAAACAAATAAAGTTCTATAAATGAAAAACTATGGTTTTATGAAATTAAAGCAGAAAGGAAAAGAAAAAAATACCTGCAGATGGCTGGCCACATGCGCCCTAGTAAGATGCTTCTCAGCCTTCATCAATTGAAGAATTTTTCTAGGTACAACCTCTGCAATCAAAAGAACATACAAATGTGTCAGACTTCATTAACAATAATGCCATGACATCAACTCCAGTGCACTACAGATTAGGAAGAGTATTTGAGAAAGCATTCAAAATAATGTTGAACAAAAAAATACAGCAATTGGAAAAATACAGCAAACATATACTTTTGCAATAGAAAAAAAAAACCCAGAGTTTTCACAGGAATGGAAAAAGGCATCATTGTTCCATTTTTGGCAGCGAATGGAAGACACAGTTGGGACCAATTGGGCAGCTTCCAGCTCTCATGAGACCAAATTAATCATGATCGAATTAAGGAAAATTTGAATTTTGATTTGTTCAGTTTTCGAGAGATGCCAAATAAGTATATTAGCTTACTCCAAGGAAAGGATTACTGAAATAGAGGAATACATGGGCAGTGGATTTGTTTGTTATTTGGAAATGCACACTGGTATTAACAACGGAGAAGCCATTTTTTATTTTGGTGCAGATTCCAATATTATGACAGAAATTATATATCCAAGTGGGGCTGAGACAGATGTTCGAAGAATTATGGTTGGATTCTGGGCAGTGGATGTGAAGACACTTGTGGAAATAAAGTTTGCAAAGAGAGGTGATGGAACTAGTTTACACATTGTAATATTATTAGGATTTGATTGCTATTTCTACACAAAAATATAATAAAAGTATTGCTAAAATAAAGCAGAAACATCAATTGATTGACCAATTGTAGCAATTAATAACAATTAAGATAACAACTACTTTGCATTGTAGAGAAAGAGTGAATAACTTACTGTCAACACCCAAGTCAATAACAATTAAGATAACAACTACTTTGGGTTGATCGGTCCTCTTGGTTAAGACCTTTCTCAAGTTCTACATGAACTTCATCCTCATCTTCTTCCATCTTCTCAGCTTTTTCATCATCTTTATCCTCATCTTCTTCCATCTTCTCAGCTTCATCCTCATCTTCATCTTCTTCCATCTTCTCAGCTTCATCCTCATCTTCTTTCATCTTCTCAGCTTTTTCATCATCTACATCTTCTTCCATCTCCTCAGCTTCATCCTCATCATCTTCCATCTTTTCAGCTTTTTCATCATCTTCAACATGATGAAAAACCAACATGTTATCATTCCAATCGAAACCAACATCTAAATATTGCGAAAAAAAAAACAAAAGAAAGAAAGAAAGAACCATTAATTTTTAAAAAATAAATAAAATGGAAAACCCACATATCTAAATATATCCAATGTTAGTTTTGTTAAATAAAACACCAACTGAAAAAACTAACAAACTCAACTAGACAAAATCAAAAAACAAAAAAACCAGTTAATAGTCCAGTAATAAGATGTCTGGGCAGACAGAAACAAAAGCACACAATCGAACATCCACTGTATTATCAAGAAAAAAAAGAAACGAAATCAAAAGAAAAGAAAAGAAAGAACATAATGGAAAAGCCACACCCTCAATATTGCCAGAGTAATAAAGAAAAAGAAAGAAAGAAACATATATTTCTTATGGTATTGACAAAAGACAAGCCACACCCTCAATCTCTATTTTCAAGAAAAAAAAAGGAAAGGAAAGAACACAGTCGAATATCAGGAAGAAACCCACATACTCAATCTTTTCAAGCAAGAAATATCAGCATATAATCAAACATTTTCAAGAAAAAAAGAAAAGAAAAGAAAAGAAAGAAAAGAAAGGGCAGAAGTACCATACCTAGGTAATGACACCTTTGTAGGAGTGTTGCCAAACAATACAGCATGGTTGGATCATCATCTCCCATTGCATCCCATCTCCTATTGCATCCCATCTCCCATATTCATCCTCATCTTCTTCCATCATCTCAGCTTCATCCTCATCTTCATCCTCTTCCATCTTCTCATCTTCATCCTCATCTACTTGCATCCCATCTCCCATTGCATCCCATCTCCCATATTCATCCTCATCTTCTTCCATCATCTCAGCTTCATCTTCATCCTCATCCTCTTCCATCTTCTCAGCTTCATCCTCATCTTCATCCTCTTCTACTTGCATCCCATCTCCCATATTCATCCTCATCTTCTTCCATCATCTCAGCTTCATCCTCATCTTCATCCTCTTCCATCTTCTCAGCTTCATCCTCTTCTACTTGCATCCCATCTCCCATTGCATCCCATCTCCCATATTCATCCTCATCTTCTTCCATCATCTCAGCTTCATCCTCTTCCATCTTCACAGCTTTTTCATCATCTTCAACATGATGAAAAACCAACATGTTATCATTCCAATCGAAACCATAGATATTTAAAAAATAAATAAAATAGAAAACCCACATATCTAAATATATCCAATGTTAGTTTTGTTAAATAAAACACCAACTGAAAAAATTAACAAACTCAACTAGACAAAATCAAATTTACAAAATTAAAAAACAAAAAAACCAGTTAATAGTCCAGTAATATGATGTCTGGCCAGACAGAAACAAAAGCATACAATCGAACATCCACAGTTATCAAGAAAAAAAAAGAAACGAAATCAAAAAAAAAGAAAAGCAAGAACATAATGGAAAAGCCACACCCTCAATATTGCCAGAATAATAAAGAAAAAGAAAGAAAGAAACATATATTTCATATGGTATTGACAAGCAACTGTTGACAAGCCACACCCTCAATCTTCTATTTTCAAGAAAAAAAAGAAACATACTGTATTTTCAAGAAAAAAGAAAAGAAAAACGAAATCAAATGAAAAGAAAAGCAAGAACATAATGGAAAAGCCACACCCTCAATATTGCCAGAATAATAAAGAAAAAGAAAGAAAGAAACATATATATTTCGTATGGTATTGACAAGCAACTGTTGACAAGCCACACCCTCAATCTTCTATTTTCAAGAAAAAAAAAGAAACATACTGTATTTTCAAGAAAAGAAAAAAGAAAAGAAAAAAGAACACAGTCGAATATCAACAAGAATATGATGTCTGGGCAGACAGAAACAAAAGCATACAATCCAACATCCACAGTTATCAAGAAAAAAAAAGAAACGAAATCAAAAGAAAAGAAAAGCAAGAACATAATGGAAAAGCCACACCCTCAATATTGCCAGAATAATAAAGAAAAAGAAAGAAAGAAACATATATATTTTGTATGGTATTGACAAGCAACTGTTGACAAGCCACACCCTCAATCTTCTATTTTCAAGAAAAAAAAAAAGAAACATACTGTATTTTCAAGAAAAGAAAAAAGGAAAGAAAAACGAAATCAAAAGAAAAGAAAAGCAAGAACATAATGGAAAAGCCACACCCTCAATATTGCCAGAATAATAAAGAAAAAGAAAGAAAGAAACATATATTTCATATGGTATTGACAAGCAACTGTTGACAAGCCACACCCTCAATCTTCTATTTTCAAGAAAAAAAAAGAAACATAATGTATTTTCAAGAAAAGAAAAAAGAAAAGAAAAAAGAACACAGTCGAATATCAGCAAGAAACCCATGTACTCAATCTTTTCAAGCAAGAAATATCAGCACATAATCAAACATTTTTAAGAAAAAAAGAAAACAAAAGAGAAGAAAAGAAAGGGCAGAAGTAACATACCTAGGTATTGACACCTTTGTAGGAGTGTTGCCAAACAATACAGGCTGGTTGGGTCATCATCTACTTGCATCCCATCTCCCATATTCACCAATTCCATTGTCTTGATAAAACAATCCAAGAACAAGAGAAAGAAACAAGCAAGAACAAGAGAAAGAAACTAGGAAACCCAAAGAAACCAAGAAAACTTTAAGAAGGAGTGAAAACAGAGAAAGAAACCCTAAGAAAACCTTAAGAAGAGTGAAAAGAGAGAAAGAAAATTTTTAATTTATATTTTTTGGCGGCAAAACTATGATGACCGTTGTATTCTCTTTACTCTTAACTCGTAAGTTATTTCCGTCCCTCTGAAGTTCTAATTTAGCTACTCTTAAAATTTATTATATTTACTAATTTATATTAGCTAATGTATATACATATTAAAAAATATATGTGTGGATGGACAGCTGAGAAATATATATTCTAATTTTAAGGAAATAAAATTCATTTTAATTATTAAAAATATGAGACATGATTGGGTTGAGAAAAAATTAATCACATATATATATATATATATATATATATATATATATATATATATATATATATATATAATTCATTATAGTTTGACTAATTACTTTGATTAATTTAATAAAAAAAACCCGCGATTCACACTAAAATAAATATAATCATAATAATATTTATTAAAAAATTGGCTTTACTAAATGCTAACATCTTTTAAACAAGAGTAACAGAAGAAAGCTTGAGAAGAAGCATTTACAAAGACCTTAATCTAGATGACTTTAAAGAAACTTTGGTTATTGATACCACCATTTAGAAAAAATTCAACAGACGCTTAAACGAGGATTAAAATGCAATGAACATTATTTACCCCCCCCCCCCCCCCCCAAAAAAAAAACAGAAATGCAAAGAAGATTGAGAGAAGACAATCTTAGAGTTCTATTGGTTGTGTCCCCACAATCACAACATAATACAGAATGAAGAAGAGGTACTTACTTACCAGAGAGGTGACTACTTCAGTTGTTTGATGAAATACTTCTGAGGGATCTACACCACAGAACACTGGCAGGGCCTTGGTATATTTGGTTCTGCTCCGCTCCATTATTACCTCCTTAAAACATTTCCAGAGAAAATAGTGTTTACTATTTTCTCTGGAAATGTTTTGAGAAAACAATAACATAAACACTATTTTGAAACGCCTCATCATTATCATGTAAAAAAACACTAGTTGTTTGTTGGGTGCACATGCAAAGAAGAGAGTGGTTCTGATCTGTAATATAATGGGGTAGGTGGTGGCGGTTTCGGTGAACTGAAGACAATGGATCTATGGAAGTGAAATGAGAGTCCAAAGATAATGTAAAGTGAGAGAGAATGGACAGATCGCAGCAATAAGTTTTTGAGAAAGGTGAAAGAGAGAGACACGTAGAGATAGAAAGGTAGGAAGCGGAAAAGCTCAAGAGAGAAGAGTGGACGCAAAAAAATAAAAGCAAGCTCTCTTGTCAAATCACAACTTTCACATTAGGTGAAATGAGGACTGAAAAAAGCAATTAATGGCTCTGATCTCTGATCAACAGAACAGTAGTATCTCTCTCTTATTCCCCAAATAAACTTTAATCTCAGACTACCATCCTTATAAACAAGAGAATACATCGATATCAGGAGCAAGGGACTCTCTCTGTAGGGAAAAAGCGAAAGACTATGCATGACACCAGAGATTATAAACTACAGAATAGGTGAATGAATGATACATGGCTACACAGCACAGCTAGATAGTTTTAATATAATAATCAATGGAGTCATAGCAGCAGGGATTTTAACTACAATTGTTTAAAATTAAAAAAAAAATGATATACTATTTAATATGTTTAGAATTTTAAAAAAATAATAATAATATTCTTCATCTTCAATCTTTATTAATAATTTGATAATATCACACTATTATTTTTGGAAAGAAAAAAGATTCAAAATTCCATAAGAAGCCAAGTTTTTGAGAAAGGTGAAAGAGAGAGACACGTATAGAAAGGTAGGAAGTGGAAAAGATCAGGAGAGATGCAAGGAACCAAATAAAGCTCTCTTGTCAAATCACAAATTAGGTGCTCTGAGGATCTGACTCTGACTCTGATCTCTGATCAACAGAACAGTAGTCTAGCATCTCTCATATTCCCGAAATAAAGTAACACAAACAGCACAATTAAACTTCAATCTTATTAAGAAATTTTTCAAATTCATTTATTTATTTATTTTATTCTCTTTAAATTAATCACACACTAAACTTAAACAACTATTAATTAACCTCCTCTTATATACATGCATGTTTTTAAAAGCAGAGGCAAAAAGTAATAATACTGAGTGAACCGAAACAGAGCTTCTAAGATTCATTCAGTTATATATAAGAAACTTAACACTACAAACAAAAGTAATAATACAGACAAATACAATGAATGAACCATCATAGAGCACAAACAAATATACATACATGACACGTACAATATTAATAATGAGGATTTAAGAAAAAATAAAGGTATGGCATGGTATGGAGGGGAAGTTACCTTATCCTCAGCATTCAGCAGCAAGTAAAGGAAGATTATTGAGAAGAATCTCAACTCAAGAGGCTCAGTGTCGGGGGCCATCAAGAGGACTAGCTCAGAAATGCCTCTGTTCAGTGTCTTTTTTGAGCTGAGCTACAAATACAAAAAGAAATACATGTTTTATGGTCGCTGAAACAAAAAAAAAGAAAGAAAAAAAAACGCAATAACACACTTAAAATAAATGGAAGAACCAATGAAATGAAATGAAAGCAGAGGCGAAAGAAAGTTCCTTTCCTGTGAGTTGAGTTGCTGCTTGTAGTTGGTAGCTTATCTTGTTGAACAAGATCTTCAACAGTATTGTTATTGTGAGTTGAGCTGAGCATCGGCCAAAGGTAACCACCATTTTTGTGATTTGATTGAAAGAAAGAAAGAAAACTTGAAGAAGAACATTCATTCAAGTCAGATTCAATGAATCGTTTGTTTAGAAGGAAGAGAAGATAACGAAAAGAAAAGGTAACCAACCATTTTTGTGATTTGATTGAAGGGTGAGAAGACAATAGAAGAGGGGGCTTAGGGTTTTTCTTTGGTGGAGAAGAGAGAGAGGGAGAAGAAAGAGAGGAATGAGTGAGTGTAATTAAATTAAATCCCGCCCAATTAAATTACATTTTTTACGTTTAAGCTAGATGCCAGTGAAAATTAAAATTAAACAATGAAAACATATATGTACGAGTAAACAAGAGAATACATCGATATCAGTAGCAAGGACTCTCTTTGGGGGAAAAGATACAAGGATTATAGACCGCAGAATAGGTGAATGAGTGATACAGTGCTACACAGCACAGCTAGATAGTTTTAATATAATAACACTATCATTTTTTGGAAACAAAAAAAGCTTCAAAATTCCCTAAGAAGCCAAGATTTTGAGAAAGTGAAAGAGAGAGACACGTAGAGAGAGAGAGAGAAAGGTAGGAGCTCAGGAGAGAAGCAAGGAAGCAAAAAAAAGAAGAAGTGTGCAATTAATAACCAATAAAGCTCTCTTGTCAAATCACAACATTAGGTGCTCTGAGGATCTGACTCTGAGCTTCGATCAACAGAACAGTAGTCTAGCATCTCTCCTATTCCCTAAATAAAGTAGCACAAACAGCGCAATTAAACTTCAATCTTATTAAGAAATTTTTCAAATCCATTTTTTTATTTATTTTCTTCTCTTTAAATTATGTTGGAATTTATATATATATATATATATATATATATATATATATATATAAATTGTATAGACAATCTATTGGTTATGAATAAGAAGTTTGGTAGTGAAAAGGTATGCCTTTTCGTCGACAAACTGATGTATCTTTTCATCCTAAACGATGTGTTGTTTCATCCTAATGGACATGCTGTTTCATCCTAACGAATGATGAATCCTTAGTTCATCATGGTTTTTAGCAGGAATTAGGATCAAATTGTGTGATTAAATGATGAAAAACAAGGTTAATGTCCTAAGATGTCCTCAATTACAAGTTCAAGAGCTTTATTGGAAATTTGTATGATTCTTGTAGGAAAAGCAAGCTTCAAAGACAACTGGAGAAAGAAGAAGATTCTGGAGCTCAAGAGGAGAAAAATTGCCTAAGTGTTGAGCGCTAAAACGTCCAAACTGAGCGTTTTAGCGCCCTGTTACAGGAAGAGGCCAAAACTTGCTGATGATGAGCGCTAAAACGTCCACACAGAGCGTTTTAGCGCGCTGCTACACTAAGAAGATGGAAAATTGCTGGTCTTGGACGCTAAAACGGCCTGCAATATGCGTTTTAGCGCCCTAAAGTGGAAAAAGATTCTGGTCTTCACCGCTAAAACGTCCAAATCAAACGTTTTAGCGTTGGAGTCAGTTAAAGTTAGTTGAGCATTCACCAAGTTTGGAAGCTAAAACGGTCATTCCTTAACGTTTTAGCGTTGAAATCAGTTAAAAGCAGTTGAGCATACGTAAAGCATGGACGCTAAAACGGCCACTTATGGACGTTTTAGCGCCCACATCAGTTTTCTGTTTTTAGCGCCCACATCATTATGAAACTCTCTGGTTGTGCGCGCTAAGACGTTCATCATGAGTGTTTTAGCGTTCACTGACAACACCAATCCATGCACTCTGGCCAACAACGCTAACACGCTAAGTCTTACCGTTTTAGCGCTGTGCTGCACAAAGTGTGTATTTTTCTCTGGACAAGGACGCTAAAACATTGGTAAGCCCACGTTTTAGCGCCCTGTCACTAATTCGATATAACAGAGTTCCTCTTCTCTTTTCCTCTTCCATTCTTATACGTTGCCTCTGTTTTCCATAACGCACCTCTTATCTCCCATTTGTATCATCCATCTTCGTAGCTTCTTCCATATCTTCTCATCAACATTGTAACAGCCCGTTACGTACCGGTATTGTTAACATTAATTATGATATTAAGCGCAGTTACAATCACAGCAGTTCATTTATAAAAACGAGAATAAATTTTTTTCCGACTATTACGCGAGCATTTAAATCATAAAAAGGCGTAATAATTAAAAGCTGTGACCGTAACCGTAAACTCTTGCGGAAGACTTATTTAAACTGTTTTTATCACTTACGTTACTTATTATAAGTTACTAAGGAGTTCCCATAAACTCACTTAGCCAATTTCCAACTTTACGTTTTATACCAATTCGAACATGTTACACTCTAAGTTTTTCTGCGACCAAACCGATCGCAACCAACCCTACTTCTCAGATTATATCTTTGTGTTACTTAATTCCCTTTTTAACAAGCTAAAATACGCTCAATTCGGAGCTCATTTGCTCCGGTTATCGCCGTTTGAAGTTGGATAAGCGATTAGCCCAAACAACCCCAAAAACAGCTCCAAACCACTCACATTGCTCGAATTACTGCACTCAATCCACTCAACCATCTGCCCTCAAATTTTTATCCTACAAACTAGGCACCTCAAACTTCATTTTGATATATCACACGCTCAATTTGACCGAGAAACGAAGCGGGAATTAATTTCCCAAATCCGGTCCAGAATCTGCCTCAGGTGCAGGGGCACATGGGCAGTCCGTGTTTCTCTATTTTTTTCAGGCCGAAGATCAACCCAGATTTTCCTCTAATTTGGACACAATGTAGAGGACATCTCAACCTTCAAAATGGCGTATGGCACGTCCCTAGGGGACTTCTATGGAGGGAGATATGCTCTCCCGAAGTTCGCCTAAAATCTGCCAATTCTACAGAAAATTCGCCAGAGTTTCCTTTGTTTTTCCAATAATCCCAAATTTGTAAAAGATCATTTAACCTCAATTGTACCTAATAAACACATGATAATACAGTAATAATCCAATGGGTGGCACACACAAGGACCAACAACGCCTTGGGGCACTTACAACCCAATCCAGTTTATAGTTATTAAACATAGAGTCCATATTAATCATTCTTAAGTAGTTGCAATCACTAACACCTTTTTCATGCATATTTCCATCATACATATTATCATAACCTAAGATAAGCCTAAGGCCCTTCCATCATAGTTAGACATGCATCAATACTATTACAATATGGCTTTACAAATTACAACTTGAAACTAAAACTTCAAATTACATTCTTCTAAAATTTCAACTTAATTAAAAGACAACATAACCAAATACATCACTACTAGACTTAGGCAAAATGGCATGAACAAGATGCTAATGAAGCTACTAATAAATACAAATGACATGTTCATGCCCTAAGTCTAGCCTAGGCCACACGGCCAACAAAATGCAAAATAAGAAACGCTCCATCGCTCACTCTGCGGGCCTCTTGCCCGAGGCTCCTGCTCCACTGCTACCTCCTGAAATAAATGCCCCGAGACGGGGTGAGATATACGAATATATCTCAGTAACCAAGAGGTTCTGGAGAAAACTCCACCCAATGGTTCACTTCGATGCATATCAATAGAATACAACAACCACTTGAAAACGGGATATAGCAAGGGATTTAGAGAATGGGGAATATAAAGAAAACAAAATACGACGATACGGGATGGTAACCCCAATTCCACGTACGCCCTCGGCATATATAAGCCTATGGGTATCATCCAAGGTGTGTTCACAGAAACCACAACCATGATGCCCAAACCAACCAAAACGCCAAAGACATTCCTAGTGTGCTCCTACCCGGATCACACACCATGACACGCAGTCAACTGGAACTCCCTCCTGGAGACCTATCCAGCGGAAGTCCGAAAATGCCCGAAGGCTAATAAAAACTGTCTACTGGCCAGAGACTCGGTACTGCAGTACCCATAGCAATAATGCATGCTCATGTGTTCTATACTATTCATACACACTTCCTACCGTTGCCATCAACTGGCAAGGTGGAACAGAAAAGGGGAACAAGCCCCAGTACCAAGAGGTTACCTTAATTCGTGTTTCCACAAGCTCCGCAGCAGCTTATCCCTCAACTCGGTACACAGCGGAATGCCTACACAGAGGACATTCCCAATCACTCTCAGTTCAACCCATACATGTTAATTTATAATTACACATGCAATGAACCAATTTCTTACCTCAATCCACTTGGTCCCGGACCAAGGGCAATTCACTGATTCAAGATTCGGGATTTAGGTCGACGTACGGCAACCTATACAATAACGTACATCCATCAGTACTCGTCAAATAGTATCAAAACGCAAAAACACAAAAATCCTCCCCATCCTCCCTTGATGGTTCGGCCATTGTAGTGTAAATGTGAGATTTATTTTTCTAAATTTTCTTTCTCATTTTGTTACGTCTCATTAGGTTGTCAATAGGCCAGTTCAAGTGCTGGTTCGTCATTTTCGCGTCGAATTACATCAAAACGCGAAAATCGCCAAATCACCCCTTTTCCCTTTGGAGGTTCGGCCATGTAGGTGTAAATTTGAGATTTATTTTCCTAAATTTTCTTTCTCATTTTATAACACTCCCTTAGGTTGTTTAGAGGCTAGTTCAATCGTCGTTTTTCCGTTTTTCGACATTTACGCATCGTTTTGCGAAATATTTCATTCTGGGCTCATTTAGGTCTCTAACACAATTCATTTTTTTCCATTGATTCAAACACTCTCCAAGCACAACACAACCCATCTAAGCACCATATAACTACACAAATCATTATCCAAATCATTTTTCAACATCAATTCCTCAATCTTTCCTCAAAGAATCGAATTTTAACCTATGGCATTCCAAGGAATTTCCATACAACTTTAATCATTCCAACCATCATACAACCTATTATATCATCATACCATCATGCCACCATCATCAAACAAGTCTCAACACCAAAATTCACAAATTCCAAAATCATGATCATCAATTTTTTCTAAGTTAAAAATCATCACATTTCACTTAAAATTTTCATTGCATTTCTAGCATTACTACATCATTCTAACACATTATCATCTAATACACATTTTCAAATTGAGCTCTCTAACATCACTATTCATCATATCAAAGTTTAGGTTTTCAAAATCAAATCATCACCATCAACCATTTAAAATGCAAGAACACTCACCCAAACGGAAGGTATAGACTCCTCCTAAGCATACTCCACCATTGGAGCATTTAAAAGCTCCAAGAACACCAAATCTACCTTCAAAACCGCGGCTGTAATAGGGCAAGATCTCCTCACACACGCGATTTCAAGGTTCAAGAGTGGTACCAATGTGTTTAGGAGGTGTTTTCCAACAAGTTTCAAGACAAAAATCGTTGGATTCGGTGTAGAAATGACCAAGTTATGGAAGGAAGAAAGCTTGACCAATCCTTGGCCATGGTGGCTGCTGCGCGCGGGAGAGAAGAGAGGGAGGAGAGAGAAAATGTCATGAAAATGTGACTTTTAAGTCACTTAAACCACATGTGGGTCCCATATGCGATTTAACTCTAAGTAAATCACTAATTTCAACCATAAATTCATGACCTACGTATTTTTCTTGTTCATGTCATATTTTTGTTTCCCTAAAATACTGATAAAATTTTCACGCTTATCGGTACAATTATACCGCAGTATTTTTACACCGAAAAATCACTATTCATCAATTTTTCCCAAAATGACTCAATTCCATCAAATTTCATCAAAATTATATTTCCTAACTCAACAAACCATTTATAACTCATATTTGAAACCTAGAGCTCAAAATTCAAATGGCACGTTTTACGGTGAAATTGTAACGCGGTATTTTTACCCGCGAAAAACACTATTCACTGATTTTTCTGAAACTTGCCTGTCCACTCAATTTTTCGTTTTGAATCCATTTCCAGGGTTATTTTTACCATCTGAGACCTTCTACTCAATTTTTATCTTCCTAGGGTTGCGTGTTGGCTAATTACCGTTTTGCCCTTTCTTTGTATTTTGGCCTAATCTTTTGGATTTTCACTAATCCATCACTTGATTGCTCACTTAATATTTTAATTACTTGATTTAAAATTGTGAGGTGTTATAAACATCAAGGTATGTAACTCATCTCAATTCCTTTCATCTCACTTATCATATCTGAAGCATGCATTTATTGGGCATTTTCTAGGGCATTCACATGTTGATTGCCTGTATCTTCGAAGGATTGCATGTTGATTGAGTTTTATTGGTATTATTCTCCTGAACTTTTACTTTTGACTGGTATTTTGGGAATAAGACAACAAATCCAGTGAGTGTTGGTTCTCAGTCGTCTTCAAACAACAACCCAGCGTACACACACACAAGGTGTTCGTGGAAATGCCTGACCCAAAAATTGGCCTAGCGCTAAAACGCTCAGTGCGACCGTTTTAGCGCCCGTCCAGTTTTTACACACATTAAGGTCTAGCGCTAAAACGCTCAGTGCGACCGTTTTAGCGCCCGTCCAGTTTTTACACACGTTTAAGGCCAGGACGCTAAAACGCTCAGTACGACCGTTTTAGCGCCCAGGACCTGTTTCATACAAAATTGAGGGTCTACATTATGGCATTGTGGGGTTGTAATTCATACATGTTTTGATCAAAATTCCCCACTACAAGAGTTGTAAATCTAGGATTGTGGAATTGGATTCATGATATGTAATTGTTTGACATTTGGACTGATTTTCTCTTGTTGTGTAGGTACAATGTCTTCTCCTTCTCAACCAGCTCCTGCTACAAAAGGAAAAAAAAGATTTAAGAAGCGAGCACGAATGAATCAAGGAGGAGATACTGAAGCTGAGCTTACCCCAAAGTTTGATGCTCACTTTTGGAAAAGTGAGGAACATGAGAAAAGGTATACTGACAAGACTTCCAAGAGGCCATTTGTTAGAGAAAGAAAATTTGTTCTAGAACAGGATGAATATCCCCAGTTTCAGTCTCAGCTGAAGACCAGGGATTGGGCAACTTTTGGAAGAATACTGGGTGATAGCAGTCCTAACATAGCAAGGGAATTCTTTGCTAATGCATTTAATGGAGATCAAGGAGGCCGGAGGACCTTCACTAGCTGGGTGAGGGGAAAGAAAGTGAAGTATGATGCTCACACTATCCAAAAGCTGCTGAAGATAAGGTTTTGTGACTATATCCACAATGCCAGTTGTGAGTTCAGGAGAAACTGGCAGAATATTGAAATTCCACCAAGGAGGAGTGACCCAAACTTTGACACCTGGACCAAGATGGGGGCAGCTGAGCCTATTTTGCAGACTATAGCCAAACCTGGTGAAACCTGGGAGTTAACCAAGGATAAGGTTGCTCCTAAGTTGATTTGGTTGAGGCATTTAAATGGTGAGGCTAGAGTCTGGTTTCACTTTGTAATCTCAAATGTCATGCCCTCTTCCAACCAGGCAGAGGTTATCCTGAAGAGAGCTGTCCTGATTCACACTATCATGACAAGGGCGAAGGTGGAACTTCCTATTCTCCTTCAGGACAACATTTATGATATGGCTCACTCTGACAGTGACTCTGCTGCTTTGGGTCACTGTTCCTTGATTCAGTTGCTTTGTCAGAAAGCTGGTGTAGATGTTACTGATAATGGGGCACCAACTAAATTGCACCCTACAATTGATGCCGCCATGATTACAAAGCAATTGAAGATAGGAGGAGGGGAGGTCACAGGATTGACTCCTGGTAGGAAATCTACAACTCAGAGTGATGATGAAATTGAAGAAAGGCTAAGGACAGGGGAGCAATGGATGGTGAACACTGACTTCCGAATGAGACATTTGCGCAGGCGTCTCCGGTTTATGCAGTCCAGCCAGCACTTATTTCAGATATACATGGTGACGATGTTGAAATCTATATGTGAGGCTCAGGGCTTGGATGTTATTGATTATCAGCCTGCTGTATACCCTCATTCTGATGAGGAAGAAGCCTTTGAGGCAATGGCCCGGACTCACTATGCTGATCATGTGGATGGAGCTGCGCCTACTGATGGTGCTACATCTTCTCATGCTGCACCCACTCCAGAGAGACAGCCTGGTGTTGATGCTACTACCACAAAGACCACTGCTGCTGCTGATGCTGGTGCTATGGATGAGGACAGGGGTGTTGATCCTGAGTACAACCCCTTGCCTACTATTGATCCAGGATCATATTTGGTGTTTAGTGATGATGACGAGTCCACTGATTAGACTTCTCATTTTGTTTTGATACATTTTCTGTTTTATGGTTTTATTTTGGATATTTGTAGTTGATTGTGGTATTATTTTCATTTTGTATATTTGTTAGTACATTGAGATTCTCTGTTTGAATGATGCACTTTAAAATAGTACTGATGCTATTTGATGATATGTGTATGTGTTTCAGAAATTGTCAACTGCTTTTTAGATTTAAATTAGTTGTTGGGGATAGCAACGTTTAAATCTGGGAATGGGGTGTGAATGAATGACATGATTATGGGGGAATCACACAGTTGATGATGACACACAGTTGATGAGCCACAAACAGGGAAACATCTCAATCCTTTCTTTTAAAATTCTTGTGAATATAGTTTTAGGTAGTTTAAGAAGTGTTTTATATGTACAAAGGTTGGATTTAGAGTTGAGATGATGTGAATTTTATGAGGATAGGATGATCAAAGTTTTACATGATGGATTAAACATTTGTTGATGCAATTTGAAATTCCTGCATATGTGCTAAATGATATGTTTGCATGACTCATGTTATGTGGGGAGTAGAGAGATCAGGTTGATGTATATGGAGGAATTCAAGCATGCACTCTGAACTGTGAGACATTGAGCCTATACAGAAATTTTTTTGTTCAGATAGCACTTCACTGTATGAGTAACTCTTGAACTTGCCCTGTTTCTAACTTGAAATAGTTAATGGTTTGTAAAGTAGAGCTCATTGAGGCATTTTTCTTTTGAACCAAATTTTCTTATTGCATGGAAGCCTTAAGCCAGAATTTTAGTGATAAAACTAAGAGCCCTGCACTTATTCCAGATCCTAAATTTTCAGATTATGTGTTCAGATAAGGGGTAAGGAGGAAGGCTCTGTAGGAAAGGTGTTTCTGCAATGAACAAAAATATTAAGTGTTAAGTGTTGGAAATTTGGAGAAAAAGAAGAATGAAATAAAAAAAAAGGGAAATGAGGAAGTAAAGGCACAAAGTGCTTGGTTTGGAAAAGGAAAAGAAAAAGGAAATGAGGAAAAAGGGAAATCAAAACAACACAAAGTGTTGAAAGTTGGAAGAAAAGGAGGAAGGAAGTTCAAGAAAAAGAAAAGTTGTAGAAAAGGTGGTGAAAAGAGCAAATGAAAAGGAAGAAGAGAATGAGAAGGATTAAGGAGTACATAGATAAATTCACTAGTGATCCTCCTCTTATCTGAATCTGATCCATTTATCTAACCTTCTGCAACATCAAATCCTACCTTTAGCCAACTACATGTCAAGCCATTTTTCCTTCTTCTATACAGAATCCTATTCTTAGTCAAGTCATACCACCAAAGCCTCTTTTGTTCTGCTTATGAATCACTGTAACTATGGAAAGTGAGAAGATGGGCAAGCTTATAGTAGTTTGAGTGCAGTGGAGATTGAGTGATGAGTACACCCTTAGACACTAGAGTGCAAGAGAGTTTATTCTCACAATTTTTGAGAAGTTCCAAGTGAGGGGGTGTTTTGTGTTGAAGGTCTCTGCATTTCATCTTACTGATCTGTTGAAAGTCATTGTAATGAGGTTAAGCAAGTCATAGTAAAAGATAGATTGCTGGGTTATTAGATTGTATCTTGGAAAGTTGATCTGTCATATTTTAATCCAACCTCATAAATTTCATGTGTAAAGAATCTCAAGTCTTTCTCTGTCTTTAAAGTTATTGCTGAGGACAGCAATATTCAAATCTGGGAATTGTGATGAATCCTTAGTTCATCATGGTTTTTAGCAGGAATTAGGATCAAATTGTGTGATTAAATGATGAAAAACAAGGTTAATGTCCTAAGATGTCCTCAATTACAAGTTCAAGAGCTCTATTGGAAATTTGTATGATTCTTGTAGGAAAAGCAAGCTTGAAAGACAACTGGAGAAAGAAGAAGATTCTGGAGCTCAAGAGGAGAAAAATTGCCTAAGTGTTGAGTGCTAAAACGTCCACACAGAGCGTTTTAGCGCCCTGTTACAGGAAGAGGCCAAAACTTGCTGATGATGAGCGCTAAAACGTCCACACAGAGCGTTTTAGCGCGCTGCTACACTAAGAAGATGGAAAATTGCTGGTCTTGGACGCTAAAACGGCCTGCAATATGCGTTTTAGCGCCCTAAAGTGGAAAAAGATTCTGGTCTTCACCGCTAAAACGTCCAAAACAAACGTTTTAGCGTTAGAGTCAGTTAAAGTTAGTTGAGCATTCACCAAGTTTGGACGCTAAAACGGTCATTCCTTAACGTTTTAGCGTTGAAATCAGTTAAAATCAGTTGAGCATACGTAAAGCATGGACGCTAAAACTGCCACTTATGGACGTTTTAGCGCCCACATCAGTTTTCTGTTTTTAATTGTAACACTATATAAGGCAAAGCCTTGACACTTAGAGGAAAAAAATCTTGGGGGATCTGAACTCTCTCTCTCTCTTAAACTTAGTCTGACTTCTCTCTAAATTCTTTTAGTTTTTATATTAGGATTTCCTTGTAATAGTTTGGAGATTGAAGACTTTCAACATGGAAATGAAGTTTGCTTCTTCTTCTCTTATTTATTCCTTAGTCATGTCTGAGTAGAGTCTTTGTAGTCTGAATGCAATGGAACTCCATGATAATATTATGTTGATTTGATTAATATGATGAAGTATTTTTCATGTGCTGATTTGAGATTTTCTGAGTTAATTATTTCTATCAATGAAGTAGTATAGAACAGGGATGTTTATATGACTTCTGTATTTGATAATCTCAACATCAGAATTTTAGTACTCAAGGGATTGATGCTAGAGTTCTGATGTAATCTTAAAACCTTAGTATTTCATGCATGTATTAAGAAAGAAATCACCAAGGGATTGGGGTTTCTGATTAATGTTTCTATCAGGGTAGTAAGGGATTACATCTTGATGATAAGTAAAAGGTTGATTAACACCACATGGAAAGGAATTCATCATATGATCAATTCCTATATGGTTTATCATGGAGGAAAGTTGTTTTCTGACTACTTGTTGTTTTTATTAATTCCTAATCCATATTTACTTGTGTCAATTTACTGAAAATCAATTTTCTGGTGACAAATTATTCATGATTTTTACAAACTCTTATTTGATTCAAATTAGTTTTCTATGGTATATTGGTGTTTGAACACAATTCCTCGTGGGAACGATCTTTACTCATCATTTTATTACTTGTACGACTAGTGCACTTGCTAGTTCCGCAACAACGGACATGTTGTTTCATCCTTGAATGGGTGTCTTTTCGTGTTGAACGAATGTGTCTTTTCGTGTCGAACGAATGTGTCTTTTCGTGTCCAACGGATGTGTTGTTTCGTCATCGAATAGGTGCCTTTTGGAACGTGACTTAACGTTGTCTATAAATAGACACTGACACCTTCATAAAATGGATTCAATTTTTCTGCACTGAAACTCTGCCGAAATTTTTCTCCTTCCGGTTTTGCATGTTCCTTTTCATACTCCGGTGTAGTTTCCTCTGGCATTTTGTTGTGTTCGTTTGGGCTGTTGACTGGTAGTGCCGCCACACTTCAGACGAAATCCGTTCTATCCTGGGAGACAAGTGTCCATCTACCTTAGGCATCAGTGAGGGGAAATTTTGTCTTAAGGAGACACGTTCTGTGGGCTCGGATTTTATCCTTCTGATTTTGCATATCTGATTCATCATTCTGTCTTTCTCTAATACCTGACAAGTAAGTCTGTTTTTTTTAATTGTTTATAATTGCACAGTGATAATTCTGATCATCTACCTCCTCCTCTGCTTTATACATGGGTCCAAACCTCTCAGTGATTTAACATCACCCACTGTCTTCAATAACAATCTTAAGACAATTGAATGCCAATAAATGCATAACATTTCACACATAATAATTAATATAACAAAATATTCATGTCATAAGTATTTCTCATTTATCATACTATACCATTAAATGACATCAAATTTCACTGCATTTCTCATTGAACCAGCATCAAAATAAGCACATCAAACCAAAAGGTCATATATCAATTTTTGGTACCATGCTTATAAATATATAAAGCCATTTCACAAAAGACTTAATATAATTGGAAAGACCATCAACCATCAAACCGGATTCGTCACATGGCATGGTTGTCTTACACGAAACAATTCTTTTAGAATAAAGGCATGCATATAATTAGTCATATATATACAATCAAAGGCCACAAACCCAAAATTATATGTAGGCATTAATTCAAAAATCATAACCAATCAATGGAAACCTTTCAATTTTTCATTATGGTCCTCTGTAATTTTAATTCAAGTGCCTCAATATACAAAGCATCGATATGTTTACTTCCATGAATTTCACTCATGGTTTCAAAAATCATATATTCAACAACAATAAACTGGAAAGAAAGACCGTAACAGTGCATTAAAACTACAAAGGCTATTCAAAACCATTATGAACACGAAGATCGAGAAACCCAATGTGAAGCACTTTCACAATTCATGATTACAAAATTCAATGCAATTCATGAGTCTATGGGTATATAGTGGAACATTATCATTCCAATAATCATGATATTACCAACCGATGCTTACGGTTCCAACCATGACATTTCGATGTTCTCAAAGAAATGGAAACTAACAGTACATCTTTCCATGCAAAATCAAAACATTAGTTGTTGTGACAAAAAACAATCGGTTATTACAAGAAACCGATACATTCTCAAATTAAGCCGAGACATAATATAAGTATATATATTCCACGATCATGCATATTCAATTCATGAAATTCTGAAACAGTATTTATAATGATAGAATCCAATATAAAACATGATAATATATATCAAAGAAAGCATGAAACCGTAACATCAATTAGAAAAGAAACCAATTTCTATGCATGTTGTACGAAACAACGATGGAAATGTCAAAATCAAATTTATTTATTCTTTTTTTAAAAAATTCAATTAAGACAAATCTGAATGAGTTGTAAAGTTGCATGGTTACGTAACTTTTGAAATCAGACACGAAAATCGAAAATGAATATATATATATATATAAAATTCAAAGCCACAAATTGCAACGTTAGCAACTAAGTGCAGATCAATTGCATTGCGGTAAATTCCGATCTTCAAAAACACAGATTAATGAAATATAACGTCGCATAAGATATAATATTATATATCAATTGGAAATCTAAAGACACATATTTCCAGTCATAGAAAAGTGATACCATTCACATATTATTCATGCAAACAGAAATTATACTATGATTAATCACACAGATTAATCACACAATAAATAAAAAACAGTATATAAAACAGAAAATAAAATATACTGATCACAGGTTCAAAACACCAAAATTGTCTTAAGAATGTTAATGGAATTTCTAATTCTGTGTTGAGTGTTTGATTCTGTGTTGTTGAAATTATGTTTTTACTTTACCGTGTCTCGGTTCTGTTCGTTTTCATACTGGTTTGAATTTTTCATTTAAAAAGAAAAACGGAAAATTTGTATACACGGTTAACCCTCGGTTTGTTTTGAAACCACCAAAGAAATAAAGGGATCTGTTTAATATAATACACTATATATATGTTAAATTGGTTAGCATTGGTGTATCGATTTTCGTGTCCATGCTTTTGAATAGCATTTTCAACACTGTACTCTCGATTTTTTGTACAAAGATTATTATAATATTGGTTTTTCATATTGATTTTGAAAAGTAATTTATCGATGGTCGTGCCTTCATATTGGTTTTGATATATACTACAGTACGGTTTGCTTTTGAATACGGAAGTATGTATAAAACCAAAACCTTGCTTTGATATTTGAAAACTACTTCGTGAATATTGTTCTAATATGATATTTCTTAGTTTTCGTGATTTGTCTTCTACATATATATACATCTTCTATTACGTAATATATATGTTATTGTTCTAAAAGTCCTGTGTGGATTTTGGCTTTCATATATATCATTTGTTTCTCGTTTATCGTGCTACATTGTATTTTAAATAGAATGTGTCATGTTGATGCTTGAATTAATGTTTATAATTGATATGCGATTGCTTATCAAATGCACTGTGTGTGAACCGTGGATGTCTTTTGCAAGTGAAACCATATGAAGTTTCTTTCTCAATAGATATCATGTATTACTTGATGCATTACGGCTTTCGGATGCCATTAGACACTGCATGTTGTGTTTTGGTTTGTGAAAAAAAAAAAAAATTGATAGCCATTACTGTGGCACGAAATGTTTCACCGAATGGTTGATCTTGAGAGTCAGACCAAAATGTCTCCGTTGATTCATGGACTCATACCATGTATAAAGGGTGCATTGCAATTAAATCCATGATTGCACATAAAAAAAAAGGAACTGCAAAGGGTCAGTTTTGAAATGCATGAATTGATGCATAAAATAGTTTTTGGTGGAAACTTGATGGGGTTTTCACGGTTGGAATTTGATGGTTACATTTGAATAAGTAACCACAAGTGAACCAAACGGTTCATGTAAATTTATGGCTGAAGCACAATTTCATGTTTCCATAATCGTATCCGGCCCGAATTAATTTTGTCATCTAAATATTGAGTTTCTTAATTTATTGGCTTTAATTGAATTTGTAGTGGGGCTATTATTATGAGAGAGAAAAAATGAGATTTGGAAAGTAGTGAATTAGATGGCATTTTATATTGAATACGTGATTAATATATATGTGCATTTTTTGAGAATATGTGTTGACTGCAATGTTGCAAACAATACATAATAATTGTGTTTTTGCATGAAAGAAAAATAACTTTGAGAATGCAAAATGTGGAATCTTAAATTCTCTGTGTTTGCAAAATATTTGCATTTTGGAATTAAAGTATGATAAATTTCTTGAAAATATCTGAGTTGATTTAATTCCAAATTATATGTTTTATTTCAAATATCATAAATGATGTGACGATTATGTATCATTTTAAGGGTTAAATTGGAATTTATTATTTGATATATGTGTTATAGTCGAATAATGTTAAATTGAAAGTTTAAGGTATTAAGGAGCAATCAAGGGGGAGATTACGATGACCCTTTGAGAAATTTGTTTAGAGTTTGAAATTTTACACAAAACGATGGCTTCTTATGCTCCACAATCCAATGGGATTGTTGAGAGGAACGATGTCCTCTTTGAGGAATTTTGTTTAGAGTTTGGTACTATATATCAAACGATTGCACCTTATGGTGTTGCAATTTAATGTGATTGCGTATAAAGAACCAGACATTAAATAAAATGATGTTGTTGATGTCTGGTTTATGGGGCAAAGTCATTTAATGACAAATTATATAATCAGTAAAGTACCCCACAAGAAAATTAAGAACATTCCCTATGAAATGTGGAAAGGTAGGGAGCCTACCTTGAATTATCTTGAAGTGTGGGGGTGTTTGGCTAAGGTTGCGGTTCCTAAACCTAAAAGGTTGAAAATCGGACCTAAAACTGTGGATTGTGTATTCATTGGTTATGCAGGTTTCTGGTTTATAAATCTGATGTTTCAGATATACATGTTAATACGGTTATTGAGTCAAGGGAAGTTACTTTCCTTGAAGACGTATTTCCGTATAAGAAAATATATGAATCAAGTGGTAATAATGATGATCAGGTTGTGATACCTCAGGATGCTACAACTGATATTGATCCTGTAGAGGATGTTGAAGATGAACCTAGACGTAGCAAGAGGCAAAGGACCGCCACATCCTTTGGACCTGATTTTATGACATATCTATTAGAAAATGAGCCTCGGACGTATAAGGAAGCTATAACGTCCCCGGAAAGACCATTCTGGGAAGAAGCTATCAATAGTGAGATAGAATCTATCTTGTCCAACCACACTTGGGAATTGGTAAATCTTCCTCCTGGCAACAAGCCTTTAGGAAGTAAGTGGGTTTTCAAAAGAAAAATGAAAGAGAATGGCACTATTGATAAATATAAAGCAAGGCTTGTGGTAAAAGGTTACAGGCAACGTGAAGGTCTCGATTTTTCGATACTTATTCACCGGTTACAAGGATCACATCTATTAGGATGTTGATCGCAGTAGCTGCATTGAATGGATTACAAATACATCAAATGGATGTTAAGGCTGCCTTCTTAAACGGCGACCTGGAAGAAGAGATATATTTAGAACAACCAGAAGGTTTTGTTGTTTCAGGACAAGAACGGAATGTTTGTCGCTTATTAAAATCCCTTTACGGGTTAAAGCAAGCTCCAAAACAATGGCATGAGAAATTTGACAAAGTTATGTTGTCAAATAAATTTCGAATTAATGAATGTGACAAATGTGTCTATGTTTGAAATACTGAAATAGGTTTTGCCATTGTCTGTCTTTATGTAGACGACATGTTGATCATGGGTAGTAATAATCAAATGATTAATGCTACTAAACAATTACTTAAAAGTAAGTTTGATATGAAAGATATGGGGATAGCAGACGTTATCCTAGGTATTAAAATCCATAGAACATCTACAGGGTTGGCCTTATCACAGGCTCACTATATAGCTAAGGTTCTTGAGAAATTCAAGAGTTTGAATATAACTCCTGTGAGGAACCGGTAGATTCTAATTTGAGTATTAAAGAACACTGGTAAAGCTACAGCACAAAAGCTATATGCTCAAGTGTTGGGAAGCCTTATGAATGTTATGAACTGCACCAGACCTGATATTGCTTATGCAGTAAGTCTGTTAAGTCGCTTTACCAGTAATCCAAATGAGAATCATTGGAAAGCTATGGTAAGAGTTTTGGGATACTTGAAGTATACTCAGAATTATGCTTTGTATTACGAGAAATACCCTGCGGTTATAGAAGGGTATTGTGATGCAAATTGGATCACCGGCTCTAACGACACTAGATCCACAAGTGGATATGTGTTTACCCTTGGTGGAGGTGCTATGTCTTGGAAATCGTCCAAGCAAACCTGCATTGCAAGGTCAACCATGGAAGCAGAATTTATTGCTTTAGATAAGGCCGGTGAAGAAGCCGAATGGCTTCGTAATTTTATTGAGGATGTTCCTAATTGGCCAAGACCGGTACCATCCGTATGCATACATTGTGATAGCCAAGCAGCTATTGGAAGGGCCAAGAACGTCATGTATAACGGTAAGTCTAGACACATACGTCGAAGACATGATACCGTAAGACAACTATTCTCGAATGGAATCATTTCAATTGACTATGTTAAGTCTAAGGAAAACATAGCGGATCCGTTAACCAAAGGGATTCCTAGAGAGTTGGTTGAAAATTTGTGGAAAGGAATGGGTTGTTTTTTCTTTGTTTTTTCTTTTTCTTTCGTACTGTAAACAATGAAACGGTTTATTGCAACCGAAGAATTCTATGCATATATTATTATATTATGAAGGTTTACGGTTAATAATAACCATTGAATGAGTCTCGGTTATCAATTCCATGCATGGCTGGCAATTTATATATATGTTTATATGGCCTGTTTCAATACCTTTAAGGTCGAAGGAAGTTGCCTGTAACGCCTGCCAACTTGCAAGGATCAACGACTGTCCCCACACACTAACACGAGACTTTTCAGCGTGCTTTGTCCTCACTCGCACACTTCCCGGGAAAACTTCCCAGGAGGTCACCCATCCCTGAAATTGCTCCAAGTCAAGCACGCTTAACTGTGGAGTTCTTCCGATACGGGCTACCGAAAAGTAGATCCATCTTGTTAGTATAGGTAGTACCAATTAATTCTTATAAGTCATTCCCAACTGTACCGTCCCATACCAGCACAGTCTCTGGAATCCCTCTCTTTCGGGTGTTGATTCGATTCATTCATGTACCCCCGTCCCTAGAAGCCTGCCAGGAGCCGCTCCTTGTCCGTGCCCTTGCGCACCGGCGATTACTCCCCGCCCTCGTCTGCGCCCGGGATGTTACATGCCCACCAGCTTCCGTCTGGTTCGTCCTCGAACCACACCGTACTGGATGAGAGGCCCTGCTCTGATACCACTTGTAACGCCTGGCAACTTGCAAGGATCAACGATTGTCCCCACACACTAACACGAGAATTTTCAGCGTGCTTTGTCCTCACTCGCACACTTCCCGGGAAAACTTCCCAGGACGTCACCCATCCCTGAATTGCTCCAAGTCAAGCACGCTTAACTGTGGAGTTCTTCCGATCCGGGCTACCGAAAAGTAGATGCATCTTGTTAGTATAGGTAGTACCAATTAATTCTTATAAGTCATTCCCAATTGTACCGTCCCATACCAGCACAGTCTCTGGAATCCCTCTCTTTCGGGTGTTGATTCGATTCATTCATGTACCCCCGTCCCTAGAAGCCTGCCAGGAGCCGCTCCTTGTCCGTTCCCTTGCGCACCGGCGATCACTCCCCGCCCTCGTCAGCGCCCGGGATGTTACATTGCCTTTTTTCAAAAAAAAAAAATGGAAATTCTGGTTCTATTCTTTTATACATGGCATCTGTAACATTTACGGATTTGACAAACTCAACTTCGAAATAGTAAATGCATTTATGGCATTGAATTTATGATTGGAAATTAAATTTCAAACCTTGATTTGGTGTCAACCTCTTGCAGATTGAAAATGTTTCTTTGAAACATTGCATCTTTTGAATTTAAAGGAAAAAAAAATGGCAGTTTATTAACTATCTATTTTATAACTTGCTGCTGGAGCATTTTCCTTGTTTTATCTTGGTTTGATACTTCATTATTTAAATTTAAGTTGTGACAGTTATTACGTAGCCTCCATCATGTAATCGGTTATTGGGTTTTCTTACATGATATGAATCCAACTATGTTGGGATATGGACAAACATCATTTATAAAGGTGATAATTATTACACCCAACGTTATGGGTGTCCTGGTGGCAAGTGTGATGTACTATCATCTTTTGAGGAACCAAGGTTAGAAACCTTTTGGCCATTGGAGTGTGATTTTATTTCTTATGTGAATGTAACCACCACGCCACTGTAGGTGGTATACTAAGTTTTTGGCATTTTAGAATATGTCAAGTGAATTAGCATTGCTTGTTGTCATTCAAGTAATCTAAGGACAAATGGATGCGTTTTAATATCTATAATACGTTGATAATGATGCATCGAATGGATATCGTGATGATGATCCATTGGAGAATTAATACATTTATTTCGTGGGAAATCTCTCGATTTCTTTGAATGAATTTATATGAAGAAACTAATGAGTGTCATTACTCGTTTATGTGTATGAATGCATTGTGATTAATTGCATTAATTGAGATGTGATTTAAATGTGGAAATTAATTATGTATTGCATTGGATTCAATTACCTATGATTTGGATGTCATAAATGATATGCTGGTTGTGTATTATTTTATGGTTAACATGAAGTTTATGGTGAGATATATTCAATTTTTGTAGAGTCATAAAGTCTCTCCATATATGTTTAACGATTTTGATTTTATGATAGCCAGTGATAATTCTTTCTTAATTCCACTGTGTTAAAGATTGATATAAAAGTTTTATGTCCAATGAAATATTCTGTATTATATGAACGTGGAAAGAGCTATCTTAGTCATGGCATGATCAAAGTCAATGTGATGGCTTTAAATGTTGTCAATGACATAATAATTGTATATTATTTTATGGTAATGTTCAGTAAGAAAATTAAAGGCATAAGGAGCAATCTAGTGGGGAGAGTATGATGCCCCTTCGAGAAATTTTGTTTAAAGTTTGGTATTACATACCAAAAGATGGCTCCTTATGCTTCAGAATCCAATAGTATTGCTGAGAGAAAGAACCAGACATTAAATGAAATGATGTTGTTGACGTCTGGTTTATGGGGGAAAATCATTTTAATGATAAAGTGTACAATCAATAAAGTACCCCACAAGAAAAATTAAGAACACCCCCTATAAAATATGGAAAGGTAGGGAGCCTACCTTGAATTATCTTGAAGTGTGGGGGTGTTTGACAAAGAGCATACCATACGACATATGGAAAGGAAAGAAGTCATCCCTGAAATATTTTAGAGTGTGGGGGTGCTTGGCTAAGGTTGCGGTTCCTAAACCTAAGAAGTTGAAAATCGGACCTAAAACCGTGGATTGTGTATTCATCGGTTATGCACTTAATAGTAGTGCTTATCGGTTTCTAGTTTATAAATCTGATGTCTCAGACATACAAGTTAATACGGTTATTGAGTCAAGGGAAGTTACTTTCTTTGAAGACGTATTTCCGTATAAGAAAATACAAGAATCAAATGGTAATAATGATGACCAGGTTGTGATACCTCGGGATGCTACAACTAATATTGATCCTGTAGAGGATGTAAAAGATGAACCTAGACGTAGCAAGAGGCAAAGGACCGCCACATCCTTTGGACATGATTTTATGACATATTTATTAGAAAATGAGCCTCGAACGTCTAAGGAAGCTATAACGTCCCCGGAAGGACCATTCTGGGAAGAGGCTATCAATAGTGAGATAGAGTCTATCTTGTCCAACCACACTTGGGAATTGGTAAACCTTCCTCCTGGCAATAAGCCTTTAGGAAGTAAGTGGGTTTTCAAAAGAAAAATGAAAGAGAATGGCACTATTGATAAATATAAAGCAAGGCTTGTGGTAAAAGGCTACAGGCAACGTGAAGGTCTCGATTATTTCGATACTTATTCACCGGTTACAAGGATCACATCCATTAGGATGTTGATCGCGGTAGCTGCATTGAATGGATTACAAATACATCAAATGGATGTTAAGACCGCGTTCTTAAACGGCGACCTGGAAGAAGAGATATATTTAGAACAACCTGAGGGTTTTGTTGTTCCAGGACAAGAACGGAAAGTTTGTCGCTTAATAAAATCCTTTTTACGGGTTAAAGCAAGCTCCAAAGCAATGGCATGCGAAATTTGACAATGTTATGTTATCAAATGGATTTCGAATCAATGAGTGTGACAAATGTGTCTATGTTCGAAATACGGAAAAAGGATTTGTCATTGTCTGTCTTTATGTAGACGACATGTTGATCATGGGTAGTAATAATCAAATGATTAAAGCTACTAAACAGTTACTAAATAGTAAGTTTGATATGAAAGATATGGGGATAGCAGACGTTATCCTAGGTATTAAAATCCATAGAACATCTACAGGGTTGGCCTTATCACAGGCTCACTATATAGCTAAGGTTCTTGAGAAATTCAAGAGTTTGAATATAACTCCTGTGAGGAACCTGTAGATTCTAATTTGAGTTTATTAAAGAACACTGGTAAAGCTACAGCACAAAAGCTATATGCTCAAGTGTTGGGAAGCCTGATGTATGTTATGAACTGCACCAGACCTGATATTGCTTATGCAGTAAGTCTGTTAAGTCGCTTTACTAGTAATCCAAATGAAAATCATTGGAAAGCTATGGTAAGAGTTTTGGGATACCTGAAGTATACTCAAAATTTTGCTTTGCATTACGAGAAATACCCCGCAGTTATAGAAGGGTATTACGATGTAAATTGGATCACCGGCTCTAACGACACTAGATCCACAAGTGGATATGTGTTCACCCTTGGTGGAGGTGTTGTGTGTCTTGGAAATCATCCAAGCAGACCTGCATTGCAAGGTTAACCATGGAAGCAGAATTTATTGCTTTAGATAAAGCCGGTGAAGAAGCCGAATGGCTTCGTAACTTTATTGAGGATGTTCCTAATTGGCCAAAACCGGTACCATCTGTATGCATACATTGTGATAGCCCAGTAGCTATTGGAAGGGCCAAGAACGTCATGTATAACGGTAAGTCTAGACACATACGTCGTAGACATGATACCGTAAGACAACTACTCTCGAATGGAATTATTACAATTGACTATGTTAAGTCTAAAGAGAACATAGCGGATCCGTTAACCAAAGGGATTCTTAGAGAGTTGGTTGAAAATTTGTCGAAAGGAATGGGTTTAAGGCCTATCAATTGTTGAGCATTGCGGTAACTCTACCTAGAAGAGTGGAGATCCCATGAACTAGGTTCAAAGAGACAACTAAGTGATGGTCGACTGTTGAAACACTGTGGAGTTTTTAAACTCATACTCATTCCTAAGACAAGACAGTGTATTATGAGGGTAAGCATTTAGGCTTTTAATGATTTCTTAATATGTTGTGTTCAGATGATGTATAGTGAGTTACATCAAAAGAAATCACCTATGTGAGTGTGAAGTGAGGGCCGCTTCTATGAGAATTTTTCAAAGGCCGATTCTCTAAAACACTCGCAGAACCAGGCAGGTGACCTACGGCCAAAATGGGCGCAACAAAGGACCAACAATGCTAGAGAAGCAATTGTGTGACTCCTATTGTCTAGGTATACACTAAAGGTTGACGGTTCAAGTCGACCTAGACCACCGATTGACCGAGTATATCCGATAGGTTTTCACTAGAGAAGGTTCAAAGGTAACTCCACCTGTCTCGATGCAGTTGTTTCTCGTTGAGGAAATTACACTTTGCATTTATACTCTTATGCATTTTTTGTCACGGTGATTTGACTTCTTATCCATGTGGGGGATTGTTGGAATTTATATATATATATATAAATTGTATAGACAATCAATTGGTTATGAATAAGAAGTTTGGTAGTGAAAAGGTGTGCCTTTTCGTCGACAAACAGATGTATCTTTTCATCCTAAACGATGTGTTGTTTCATCCTAATGGACATGTTGTTTCATCCTAACGGACATGTTGTTTCATCCTTGAATGGGTGTCTTTTCGTGTTGAACGAATATGTCTTTTCGTGTCGAACGAATGTGTCTTTTCATGTCCAACGGATGTGTTGTTTCGTCATCGAATAGGTGCCTTTTGGAACGTGACTTTACGTTGTCTATAAATAGACACTGACACCTTCATAAAATGGATCCAATTTTTCTGCACAGAAACTCTGCCGGAATTTTTCTCCTTCCGGTTTTGCATGTTCCTTTTCATACTCCGGTGTAGTTTCCTCTGGCATTTTGTTGTGTTCGTTTGGGCTGTTGACTGGTAGTGCCGCCACTCTTCAGACGAAATCCGTTCTATCCTAGGAGACAAGTGTCCATCTACCTTAGGCATCAGTGAGGGGACAAATTGTCTTAAGGAGACACGTTCTGTGGGCTCGGATTTTATCCTTCTGATTTTGCATATCTGATTCATCATTCTGCCTTTCTCTAATACCTGACAAGTAAGTCTATTTTTTTTAATTGTTTATAATTGCACAGTGATAATTCTGATCATCTACCTCCTCCTCTACTTTATACATGGGTTCAAACCTCTCAGTGATTTAACATCACCCACTGTCTTCAGTAACAAATTAATCACACACTAAACTTAAACAACTATTAAGCTCCTCTTATATACTTTTTAAAAGCAGAGGCAAAGTAATAATACTGAGTGAACTGAAACTGAGCTTCTAAGATTCATTCAGTTATAAAAAACTTATCACTACAAACAAAAGTAACAATACACATACAATGAATAAACCATAGACTATAGAGCACAAACAAATACATGACGTACAGTATTAATAATGAGGATTTAAGAAAAAATAAAGGTATGGTATGGTATGGTATCGGAAGTTACCTTATCCTCAGCAGCAAGTAAAGGAAGATTTTTGGGAAGAATCTCAACTCAAGAGGCTCAGAGTCGGGTGCCATCAAGAGGAGAAATGCCTCTGTTCAGTGTCTTTTTTGAGCTGAGCTACAAATACAAATAAAAATACATGTTTTATGGTCGCTGAAACAAAAAGAAAAAAGAAAAAAACGCAATAACACACTTAAAATAAATGGTAGAACCAACGAAATGAAATGAAATAAAAGCAGAGGCGAAAGAAAGTTCCTTTCCTGTGAGTTGAGGAGCTGCTTGTAGTTGGTAGCTTATCTTGTTGAACAAGATCTTCAACAGTATTGTTATTGTGAGTTGAGCTGAGCTTGATTGAAGAGAAGAGAAGAGAAGAGAAGGGGGCTAGGCTTAGGGTTTTTCTTTGGTGGAGAAGAGAGAGAGAGAGAGAAGAAAGAGAGGAATGAGTGAGTGTTATTAAATTAAATCCCGCCCAATTTTAGATGAAAAATATTTGAAAATTGTAAATTGTAAATTTGTGATCTGAGATGAGACTGCATCTGCATGTTTCGGATTATGCATTGAGAGGTGAGAGAGACTAAGAGCAATGGTTGGTTATTTTGATCAGTTTTGTTTTGGCCCAATCCAATCCATCTTTAATTATTATAATAAAACTTTAAATTATAGTATTTGCGTTGAAATCAAATTATTATATATTACCTGCTAAAAAGCGCGCGCGTGGTCAAGTGTCCAAAGAACATTACATTGATTTGCATTGGAGAGGGCCACACTTGACTTGACAATCAGACACTACACTACACTGAGTAAAAGCAATGCAATGAATGGACTTGGGTCGGGTGTTATTTTCAGCAGCATCATCTTTGTTTTGTTTTGTTTTGGGCCCAATCCAATCCAAATATCCAATCCATCTTTGTTTTGTCACTTACATACACCGAGGAGGGAGGGATTTCTTAATTCTAAATAAATAAATGTTAATTAAAATGCTAATTAATATATCTGATTCTATATCCTATACTATACTACCGTAGAAGGAGAGGAGGGGGGAATAAATTATTATTATTAACTACTCAATGAAAGAATTAAATTATAGAACAGTTTCGGATCTTAAAAAAATTATTTAGAAAGTATCTCATAGACTTTCTTTTACATAGAGGGCCTATAAACTTATAGGCCGACCTATTTTATATTATTTATTTTAAATTAAATAAATAAATTATTATTTTAATGGTTTTGAATAATAAAATTATATTATTTTAATTATTTTCTTTAATTATTGAACGTCTTGTAGGCTTAAACAGGCTAACAAGTCTATGTCAAGACTTTTGTTTTTTAAATATCTGTCATGCTAAATTTATAATTTGGGCGTGCACAAGCTAACGAATCTGGCCATGCCTAAAGTATTTTACATGTGTCTGACCTATTTAAGCTAAAGCCTATCTCTATCCAGCCTATTTACACCCCCTACATTTAACAATGGTTTTTCGTTGTTGATTAAATGTGAGTACTATAAACATGCTTTTAACGTTGGTTGGCCCGCCCCGCCCCGCCACCAACCCGCCAAAAACGGGACACAGGGCGGGTTAACCCGCCATTAAATATGGGTGGGAAAAATGAACTCACCCCGTTTTATGGTGGGTTGGCGGGTCAACCCACCAACCCGTCAATTAAAAAAATAAATAATTAAAATTTAAAAATAAATTATATTTTATTAATTTTTCTAATATTATTTTATTTTATTTCACACTTCTTTTAATTTTTCTCAATCTCAATCTTAAATGTATATTAATATTTGTCAAAACATTCTTTAGGAACTCATTCGTCTCCATATAAAGATAACATTTGTCATAAATAAAATTGTTATTCTTTATTTTTTCTAAGAAGTACTAATGTAAAAAAAAAATTGGATATCACAAAAATTTAATGACAAATGAAATACTACTTAATTGTAATATATATATATATATATATAACCCGACGGGTCAACCCGTTTTGACCCACTTCTAGGCGGGGCGGGTTGAAGTGGGTTGGTGGGTTGAAAATCTCAACCCAATTCGTCCCGTTTTGGCGGGTTGACCCGCCGGGCAGTGGCGGAGCCACGTTGTGGCCTACAGTTGCCTTGGCACTGGCTTATTTAACCACGTTCATTTAGCTACATTTGAAAAGTAGCAAACTCTGTTCAAATTTTTTGAAAATTAGCCACGTTTTGGTCGTAGCCAAAGAACCGTAGCTATTTGGGCACTAGCTGAATTTTTTGGCACTTGCTAACATGTCATGCTGGCTCCGCCACTGCCGTCGTGCTCAACCCATATTGTCACCCCTAAATTTACATATAAAGTAGAGTCATCAAAACAGGCTATCTCTTCCTGTTAGGCCCTAGCTCGCACCAGTTAAGGCAAAAAATCCTACAAATAAAAAAGCCTGCATGAGCCAAAAACTTATATAATCCCACGAGATAGGGCCTGTCCACGAGCCAAAATTTCATATAAGTCAATCATTTGTCATTAATTAAAATTGTGACAGTAGCAAACAGGCATCACCAAAACCTTATCTGAAATTTCCATCCCTGATCCATCTACCGCTCCCAACTTCTACACTATATAATCAACTATAATGGAAAGAACAAAAAATCTTTACGTAATCCTCCAAGACAAGCAATCAACGAGATAAAATAAACCATGTTGTCATATAATTGAATGGAAATTGATTTCTCCGGAGAAACTATTCCCCTATTACAGACTCATAAAAATGTCTCATCCATCTTTTTTCTTTAATATAATGAGTCCCGTATATTTAATGGGTATGCAGATGAGGAATAATTTCTTCTGCAACATGAGAAACTAGGAAAACTATTGCCACTTTGTTATTCCTCACTTTAACATAAATTCGTTACATTAATTATGCATTTGCTACTTTAGAGTAATAACCAACAAAATAGCTTTAGGCTCCTTTTCAATGGTATGAGATTCACCATTATTGCCTTTATTTTATTTGGCTGTTGATTTCATTAGCAATTTTCGTCTAGCTTCTTTCCTTTGTCATTATTTTCTATCATCCCACCATAGCGGAACGTGGTTGACCCAATTCGCAATTCAACATATAGCTATGAGTTATGAAAGTGCTTTATGAAGTTGAGGTGAAAGTAAAGGATGGGGACAGTGAATTCAGAAAATATCTCTGTCCTTTGCAGAATCTGCATCATCGAAATTCAAAACTTAGATAGAAATATAAACCATCCAAATGGAAAAATAAAAGGACGTTTGAAAAATAAACACAAAAAATGAGAGAGATCATGTGGCAGATAGTAGGGGTGTTAACGGGCCGAGCCGAGCCGAGCTTTGATCTTAACGGGCCAAGCCTGTATTTAAACGTGTCAGACTGGCCTTAGCCTGTTACCTGTTACGAATATAATATTAGCCTGTGGCCTGGTTCGTTTACAAAAAATAAAAGCCTGTCTCAAGCCTGTGGCCTGTTTATTTAGAAAAAATAAAAACCTTACATTCCAATTTGTAGCCGTATTCAGCCCATTAATCATGCACTGATATGTATTTTTTTGTAAGAAAATAATAGTTGTTTCTTTTATAATAAAAAAACATTAATATTAAAAAATCAAAATAACAACATCACCTTTACTTTATTTTACGTTGCTTTTCCTTAATTTTCTTCCACATTCTAGATTTTTTACATTAAATTTTCTTCCACATTTCTTAATATTCTAGATTTTTTACACTAGATTTGAACCCCACCAATAAATTTTCTTCCACATTTTACATTAATTTTTCTTCCACGGTCGCCGCCATAAGCATCATTATAAGCCGTGGAATCCGCATGGCTTATAAAAATAGATGATGAACATGACTTAGATCGGGGAGAAGAGATAGAGCAGAGACAAAAAACTGAGAAAACAATGTTGAAATGATTAATATAAAATTATAAATAATAAATAAATTTAATGTATACGGGCCAGCCTCCAAGGCTTCAAGGCCGGGCTTGGCTATGAAAGCCTGAGGCCTTTTAAATAAAAAAGCTTTTGCATGAGTATAAGTCTGGGCTTAATAATAAAAAAAGACGAGCCTAGCCGAAACGGGCCGGGCCTAAGGCCCCTGATAGGCCCTTGGCCTTATTATCACCCCTAGTGGATAGCATAAGTCCCACCACACCTAATAATTTCAATCATTTTTACCTTTCAAGAATCAAGTACTGGATTCGAGATAATTTACACTTTCAATCTCAGCCACTTTACCTTGAAGATCATCTCTGAAAATACACATGATAAAGCTCAAAAATGGTCAAATAACCTACATAGTATACACAGCTAACCTCGTACACATGCATAATTGAAGTGAACTTTCTTCTTTTCCTTTTTTTCCTAAAATACAAGTATTGCTGAGTTTTAAATGCACACCTACACGGTGTCTCATACCCTTTTATAAAATTTACACATTTTAAATTGGAAAAATTAATTGTCATTTTTTTTTGTAAACAATTAATTGTCATTTTAAATTAGATGACTTTTATTTTAGGTCTCTCTGCTTCTAATTATACAGAGGAAAGAAAATATTAAAAATCATTAAATATATATTAAAACGATATAATTTTATTTAGAATAATATAAAATCATGTCCTTTAAAATAAAAAATATTTTCCCTTTTTTTTTGTAACTAAATATTTTCCCTTTAAAATTTAAAAAAGAGGACTAAAAAAATAAATAGACAACCTTATAATTTTGAAGAAATGCTTATGATAAAATAAATAAATTTTCTCTCTTTCCACCAAACAGATCATGGATTTAAAACAACAATTATTCAGTAATCTAGATCTATAAGCGAGCACAAATATCTAGAATTTTCTCCACCTTTCATATATATATATATATATATATATATATGTATATATTATTAAGACATTTCTGTTTCAGAATATGGTAGTGGACTAGTGTCATCTCTATACATGTCCATGTATCATATATATTTGTCATCTTCTTACGTCATATATGTTTTTATCAATTAGGTAGAATAATTACTCCTTTTCAAAAAATATAACAACTCTTGTTGATAATTTTTACTAAATCGTCGTGAGTTTGATTCATGTTGATGCTCCTTCATAGGTTAATTACATGTAAGTACCAGTGTAAGCACTTGCTGAAACATGTAAATAGAACAATTTTACCCCCTCTACTCTTGTCCCTTTTATGTAACCCTGCTCAATCATAATTTGAGGCTATATGATCCAAAGAGTTATCTACTCCTCTTATATAACTCAAAAACATTAACATATTGAATAATCTATGGACATTTATACTAGTAATTGACACTTCGGTATCATTCACAAAAATTTTAGAAAGCTAAATTTTCCATCCACATTAGACTCATCAGTCTTTACAAATAATCTTGTTCAATCATTCACAAAAAATGTCGATGTTGATCAGACTAATTATTAACCAAACAAGAACAATAGTGAAAATAAAAGTATAAAAATAGAAAGAATGCATGGTTACGTGACTTGTTGGTTATACAAACTCAAAGAAAATACAAACTCAAAGAAAATACAAATGAATGGAGGTCAATCTCAGTAGAGAACAAATCTGGGAAGCCAAAGAATTAAATTTGAATCCCATTTACAACTACATAGACAACAAATAATTGGTGTTATCAACTACATAGACAACAAATAATCCGAGTCAATCATTTGTGTAATAATCCGAGTCAATCATTTGTGTAGGATCATAAAGATCAAAGTCAGAATCAAAGTCCAAGTCCAAGTCTTCATTTAAGATTGAGCCTATTGAGCTTAAATTGGTAAGATGTGAAGCATAACTGCCATCCTGGCTTTGGTCAGCCAACCCCTGAAATGGCACAATATTACTTGTTTGCCTAGGACTAATCATCTCACCAGATGAAGAGGATATTTAAAAGGACTGACTTGCTGGGTTGCCTTAGACCTGATTCTTTTCAGTCGAAGTCTTTATTTCTGCAGCAATTAAAGAACAAATAAAGTTCTATAAATGAAAAACTATGGTTTTATGAAATTAAAGCAGAAAGGAAAAGAAAAAAATACCTGCAGATGGCTGGCCACATGCGCCCTAGTAAGATGCTTCTCAGCCTTCATCAATTGAAGAATTTTTCTAGGTACAACCTCTGCAATCAAAAGAACATACAAATGTGTCAGACTTCATTAACAATAATGCCATGACATCTAGTCCAGTGCACTACAGATTAGGAAGAGTATTTGAGAAAGCATTCAAAATAATGTTGAACAAAAAAATACAGCAATTGGAAAAATACAGCAAACATATACTTTTGCAATACAAAAAAAAACCCAGAGTTTTCACAGGAATGGAAAAAGGCATCATTGTTCCATTTTTGGCAGCGAATGGAAGACACGGTTGGGGCCAATTGGGCAGCTTCCAGCTCTCATGAGACCAAATTAATCATGATCGAATTAAGGAAAATTTGAATTTTGATTTGTTCAGTTTTCGAGAGATGCCAAATAAGTATATTAGCTTACTCCAAGGAAAGGATTACTGAAATAGAGGAATACATGGGCAGTGGATTTGTTTGTTATTTGGAAATGCACACTGGTATTAACAACGGAGAAGCCATTTTTTATTTTGGTGCAGATTCCAATATTATGACAGAAATTATATATCCAAGTGGGGCTGAGACAGATGTTCGAAGAATTATGGTTGGATTCTGGGGAGTGGATGTGAAGACACTTGTGGAAATAAAGTTTGCAAAGAGAGGTGATGGAACTAGTTTTCACATTGTAATATTATTAGGATTTGATTGCTATTTCTACACAAAAATATAATAAAAGTATTGCTAAAATAAAGCAGAAACATCAATTGATTGACCAATTGTAGCAATTAATAACAATTAAGATAACAACTACTTTGCATTGTAGAGAAAGAGTGAATAACTTACTGTCAACACCCAAGTCATTAACAGCGGCCACAAAACACCGACCGATGTAGCTCTTCGGTCCAAACAACCCGAGACTGCTTTTGGATTGATCGGTCCTCTTGGTTAAGACCTTTCTCAAGTTCTACATGAACTTCATCCTCATCTTCTTCCATCTTCTCAGCTTTTTCATCATCTTTATCTTCATCTTCTTCCATCTTCTCAGCTTCATCCTCATTTTCATCCTCATCTTCTTTCATCTTCTCAGCTTTTTCATCATCTTCATCTTCTTCCATCTCCTCAGCTTCATCCTCATCATCTTCCATCTTTTCAGCTTTTCATCATCTTCAACATGATGAAAAACCAACATGTTATCATTCCAATCGAAACCAACATCTAAATATTGCGGAAAAAAAACGAAAGAAAGAAAGAAAGAACCATTAATATTTAAAAAATAAATAAAATGGAAAACCCACATATCTAAATATATCCAATGTTAGTTTTGTTAAATAAAACACCAACTGAAAAAACTAACAAACTCAACTAGACAAAATCAAAAAACAAAAAAACCAGTTAATAGTCCAGTAATAAGATGTCTGGGCAGACAGAAACAAAAGCACACAATCGAACATCCACTGTATTATCAAGAAAAAAAAGAAACGAAATCGAAAGAAAAGAAAAGCAAGAACATAATGGAAAAGCCACACCCTCAATATTGCCAGAATAATAAAGAAAAAGAAAGAAAGAAACATATATTTCATAGGTATTGACAAAAGACAAGCCACACCCTCAATCTCAATTTTCAAGAAAAAAAAAGGAAAGGAAAGAACACAGTCGAATATCAGCAAGAAACCCACATACTCAATCTTTTCAAGCAAGAAATATCAGCATATAATCAAACATTTTCAAGAAAAAAAGAAAAGAAAAGAAAAGAAAAGAAAAGAAAGGGCAGAAGTACCATACCTAGGTATTAACACCTTTGTAGGAGTGTTGCCAAACAATACAGGCTGGTTGGGTCATCATCTCCCATTGCATCCCATCTCCCATATTCATCCTCATCTTCTTCCATCATCTCAGCTTCATCCTCATCTTCATCCTCTTCCATCTTCTCATCTTCATCCTCATCTACTTGCATCCCATCTCTCATTGCATCCAATCTCCCATATTCATCCTCATCTTCTTCCATCATCTCAGCTTCATCCTCATCTTCATCCTCTTCCATCTTCTCAGCTTCATCCTCTTCTACTTGCATCCCATCTCCCATTGCATCCCATCTCCCATATTCATCTTCGTCCATCATCTCAGCTTCATCCTCATCTTCATCCTCTTCCATCTTCTCAGCTTTTTCATCATCTTCAACATGATGAAAAACCAACATGTTATCATTCCAATCGAAACCATAGATATTTAAAAAATAAATAAAATAGAAAACCCACATATCTAAATATATCCAATGTTAGTTTTGTTAAATAAAACACCAACTGAAAAAATTAACAAACTCAACTAGGCAAAATCAAATTTACAAAATTAAAAAACAAAAAAACCAGTTAATAGTCTAGTAATATGATGTCTGGGCAGACAGAAACAAAAGCATACAATCGAACATCCACAGTTATCAAGAAAAAAAAAAGAAACGAAATCAAAAGAAAAGAAAAGCAAGAACATAATGGAAAAGCCACACCCTCAATATTGCCAGAATAATAAAGAAAAAGAAAGAAATAAACATATATTTCATATGGTATTGACAAGCAACTGTTGACAAGCCACACCCTCAATCTTCTATTTTCAAGAAAAAAACAAGAAACATACTGTATTTTCAAGAAAAGAAAAAAGAAAAGAAAAACGAAATCAAAAGAAAAGAAAAGCAAGAACATAATGGAAAAGCCACACCCTCAATATTGCCAGAATAATAAAGAAAAAGAAAGAAAGAAACATATATATTTCGTATGGTATTGACAAGCAACTGTTGACAAGCCACACCCTCAATCTTCTATTTTCAAGAAAAAAAAAGAAACATACTGTATTTTCAAGAAAAGAAAAAAGAAAAGAAAAAAGAACACAGTCGAATATCAGCAAGAAATATCAGCAAGAATATGATGTCTGGGCAGACAGAAACAAAAGCATACAATCGAACATCCACAGTTATCAAGAAAAAAGAAGAAAAGAAATCAAAAGAAAAGAAAAGCAAGAACATAATGGAAAAGTCACACCCTAAATATTGCCAGAATAATAAAGAAAAAGAAAGAAAGAAACATATATATTTCGTATGGTATTGACAAGCAACTGTTGACAAGCCACACCCTCAATCTTCTATTTTCAAGAAAAAAAAAGAAACATACTGTATTTTCAAGAAAAGAAAAAAGAAAAGAAAAACGAAATCAAAAGAAAAGAAAAGCAAGAACATAATGGAAAAGCCACACCCTCAATATTGCCAGAATAATAAAGAAAAAGAAAGAAAGAAACATATATTTCATATGGTATTGACAAGCAACTGTTGACAAGCACACCCTCAATCTTCTATTTTCAAGAAAAAAAAAGAAACATACTGTATTTTAAAGAAAAGAAAAAAGAAAAGAAAAAAGAACACAGTCGAATATCAGCAAGAAATATCAGCAAGAAACCCACATACTCAATCTTTTCAAGCAAGAAATATCAGCACATAATCAAACATTTTCAAGAAAAAAAGAAAAGAAAAGAGAAGAAAAGAAAGGGCAGAAGTAATATACCTAGGTATTGACACCTTTGTAGGAGTGTTGCCAAACAATACAGGCTGGTTGGGTCATCATCTACTTGCATCCCATCTCCCATATTCACCAATTCCATTGTCTTGATAAAACAATCCAAGAACAAGAGAAAGAAACAAGCAAGAACAAGAGAAAGAAACTAGGAAACCCAAAGAAACCAAGAAAACTTTAAGAAGGAGTGAAAACAGAGAAAGAAACCCTAAGAAAACCTTAAGAAAACAGAGAAAGAAACCCTAAGAAAACCTTAAGAAGAGTGAAAAGAGAGAAAGAAAATTTTTAATTTATATTTTTTGGCGGCAAAACTATGATGACCGTTGTATAGACAATCTATTGGTTATGAATAAGAAGTTTGGTAGTGAAAAGGTGTGCCTTTTCGTCGACAAATAGATGTATCTTTTCATCCTAAACGATGTGTTGTTTCATCCTAATGGACATGTTGTTTCATCCTAACGGACATGTTGTTTCATCCTTGAATGGGTGTCTTTTCGTGTGGAACGAATGTGTCTTTTCGTGTCGAACGAATGTGTCTTTTCGTGTCCAACGGATGTGTTGTTTCGTCATCGAATAGGTGCCTTTTGGAACGTTACTTTACGTTGTCTATAAATAGACACTGACACCTTCATAAAATGGATCCAATTTTTCTGCACTGAAACTCTGCCGGAATTTTTCTCCTTCCGGTTTTGCATGTTCCTTTTCATACTCCAGTGTAGTTTCCTCTGGCATTTTGTTGTGTTCGTTTGGGCTGTTGACTAGTAGTGCCGCCACTCTTCAGACGAAATCCGTTCTATCCTGGGAGACAAGTGTCCATCTACCTTAGGCATCAGTGAGGGGACAAAGTGTCTTAAGGAGTCACGTTCTGTGGGCTCGGATTTTATCCTTCTGATTTTGCATATCTGATTCATCATTCTGTCTTTCTCTAATACCTGACAAGTAAGTCTGTTTTTTTTAATTGTTTATAATTGCACAGTGATAATTCTGATCATCTACCTCCTCCTCTGCTTTATACATGGGTTCAAACCTCTCAGTGATTTAACATCACCCACTGTCTTCAATAACAATCTTAAGACAATTGAATGCCAATAAATGCATAACATTTCACACATAATAATTAATATAACAAAATATTCATGTCATAAGTATTTCTCATTTATCATACTATACCATTAAATGACATCAAATTTCACTGCATTTCTCATTGAACCAGCATCAAAATAAGCACATCAAACCAAAAGGTCATATATCAATTTTTGGTACCATGCTTATAAATATATAAAGCCATTTCACAAAAGACTTAATATAATTGGAAAGACCATCAACCATCAAACCGGATTCGTCACATGGCATGGTTGTCTTACACGAAACAATTCTTTTAGAATAAAGGCATGCATATAATTAGTCATATATATACAATCAAAGGCCACAAACCCAAAATTATATGTAGGCATTAATTCAAAAATCATAACCAATCAATGGAAACCTTTCAATTTTTCATTATGGTCCTCTTTAATTTTAATTCAAGTGCCTCAATATACAAAGCATCGATATGTTTACTTCCATGAATTTCACTCATGGTTTCAAAAATCATATATTCAACAACAATAAACTGGAAAGAAAGACCGTAACAGTGCATTAAAACTACAAAGGCTATTCAAAACCATTATGAACACGAAGATCGAGAAACCCAATGTGAAGCACTTTCACAATTCATGATTACAAAATTCAATGCAATTCATGAGTCTATGGGTATATAGCGGAACATTATCATTCCAATAATCATGATATTACCAACCGATGCTTACGGTTCCAACCATGACATTTCGATGTTCTCAAAGAAATGGAAACTAACAGTACATCTTTCCATGCAAAATCAAAACATTAGTTGTTGTGACAAAAATCAATCGGTTATTACAAGAAACCGATACGTTCTCAAATTAAGCCGAGACATAATATAAGTATACATATTCCACGATCATGCACATTCAATTCATGAAATTCTGAAACAGTATTTACAATGATAGAATCCAACATAAAACATGATAATATATATCAAAGAAAGCATGAAACTTTAACAGCAATTAGAAAAGAAACCAATTTCTATGCACGTTGTACGAAACAATGATGGAAATGTCAAAATCAAATTTATTTATTCTTTTTTTAAAAAATTCAATTAAGACAAATCTGAATGAGTTTTAAAGTTGCATGGTTACGTAACTTTTGAAATCAGACACGAAAATCGAAAATGAATATATATATATATATATATAATTCAAAGCCACAAATTGCAACGTTAGCAACTAAGTGCAGATCAATTGCATTAAACACAGATTAATGAAATATAACATCGCATAAGATATAATATTATATATCAATTGGAAATCGAAAGACACATATTTCCAGTCATAGAAAAGTGATACCATTCACATATTATTCATGCAAACAAAAATTATACTATGATTAATCACACAGATTAATCACACAGAATAAAAAACAGTATATAAAACAGAAAATAAAATATACTGATCACAGGTTTAAAACACCAAAATTGTCTTAAGATTGTTAATGGAATTTCTAATTCTGTGTTGAGTGTTTGATTCTGTGTTGTTGAAATTATGTTTTTACTTTACCGTGTCTCAGTTCTGTTCGTTTTCATACTGGTTTGAATTTTTCATTTAAAAAAAAAACGGAAAATTTGTATACACGGTTAACCCTCGGTTTGTTTTGAAACCACCACAGAAATAAAGGGATCTGTTTAATATAATACACTATATATATGTTAAATTGGTTAGCATTGTGTATCGATTTTCGTGTCCATGCTTTTGAATAGCATTTTCAACACTGTACTCTCGATTTTTTGTACAAAGATTATTATAATATTGGTTTTTCATATTGATTTTGAAAAGTAATTTATCGATGGTCGTGCCTTCATATTGGTTTTGATATATACTACAGTACGGTTTGCTTTTGAATACGGAAGTATGTATAAAACCAAAACCTTGCCTTGATATTTGAAAACTACTTCGTGAATATTGTTCTAATATGATATTTGTTAGTTTTCGTGATTTATCTTCTACATATATATACATCTTCTATTACGTAATATATATGTTATTGTTCTAAAAGTCCTGTGTGGATTTTGGCTTTCATATATATCATTTGTTTCTCGTTTATCGTGCTACATTGTATTTTAAATAGAATGTGTCATGTTGATGCTTGAATTAATGTTTATAATTGATATTCGATTGCTTATCAAATGCACTGTGTGTGAACCGTGGATGTCTTTTGCAAGTGAAACCATATGAAGTTTCTTTCTCAATAGATATCATGTATTACTTGATGCATTACGGCTTTCGGATGCCATTAGACACTGCATGTTGTGTTTTGGTTTGTGAAAAAAAAAAAAAAATTTTGATAGCCATTACTGTGGCACGAAATGTTGCACCGAATGGTTGATCTTGAGAGTCAGACCAAAATGTCTCCGTTGATTCATGGACTCATACCATGTATAAAGGGTGCATTGCAATTAAACCCATGATTGCACATAAAAAAAAAAGGAACTGCAAAGGGTCAGTTTTGAAATGCATGAATTGATGCATAAAATAGTTTTTGGTGGAAACTTGATGGGGTTTTCACGGTTGGAATTTGATGGTTACATTTGAATAAGTAACCACAAGTGAACCAAACGGTTCATGTGAATTTATGGCTGAAGCACAATTTCATGTTTCCATAATCGTATCCGGCCCGAATTAATTTTGTCATCTAAATATTGAGTTTCTTAATTTATTGGCTTTAATTGAATTTGTAGTGGGGCTATTATTATGAGAGAGAGAGAAAAAATGAGATTTGGAAAGTAGTGAATTAGATGACATTTTATATTGAATACGTGATTAATATATATGTGCATTTTTTGAGAATATGTGTTGACTGCAATGTTGCAAACAATACATAATAATTGTGTTTTTGCATGAAAGAAAAATAACTTTGAGAATGCAAAATGTGGAATCTTAAATTCTCTGTGTTTGCAAAATATTTACATTTTGGAATTAAAGTATGATAAATTTCTTGAAAATATCTGAGTTGATTTAATTCCAAATTATATGTTTTATTTCAAATATCATAAATGATGTGACGATTATGTATCATTTTAAGGGTTAAATTGGAATTTATTATTTGATATATGTGTTATAGTCGAATAATGTTAAATTGAAAGTTTAAGGTATTAAGGAGCGATCAAGGGGGAGATTACGATGACCCTTTGAGAAATTTGTTTAGAGTTTGAAATTGCAATTTAATGTGATTGCGTATAAAGAACCAGACATTAAATAAAATGATGTTGTTGATGTCTGGTTTATGGGGCAAAGTCATTTAATGACAAATTATATAATTAGTAAGAAAGGTTTTGTTGTTCCAGGACAAGAACGAAAAGTTTGTCGCTTATTAAAATCCCTTTACGGGTTAAAGCAAGCTCCAAAACAATGGCATGAGAAATTTGACAAAGTTATGTTGTCAAATGAATTTCGAATTAATGAATGTGACAAATGTGTCTATGTTTGAAATACTGAAAAAGGTTTTGCCATTGTCTGTCTTTATGTAGACGACATGTTGATCATGGGTAGTAATAATCAAATGATTAATGCTACTAAACAATTACTTAAAAGTAAGTTTGATATATGGGGATAGCAGACGTTATCCTGGTGTTGGAATTGATAGAACATCTACAGGGTTGGCCTTATCACAGGCTCACTATATAACTAAGGTTCTTGAGAAATTCAAGAGTTTGAATATAACTCCTGTGAGGAACCTGTAGATTCTAATTTGAGTTTATTAAAGAACACTGGTAAAGCTACAGCACAAAAGCTATATGCTCAGAGTGTTTGAAGCCTTATGTATGTTATGAACTGCACCAACCTGATATTGCTTATGCA